>NC_079524.1:4763550-5063550 GCF_003711565.1 Takifugu flavidus | reverse complement strand
TGTTTGTTCTCCGGATCCCAAATGCGCAGCGATGAAGTAACAAAAAGTGGAACCGAAAAACTATCACTTGCACTACAGATGGAGGGGTTTTTTCAGGGTTTTTTTTTTTTTTTTACACTGGGCTGCAAAAGAGGCACAGCCAGAGCTGTCCGTGCATGAAAACAAAGATGGAGGTGTGCTTGTTGGTTATATTGTGAAACTTTTATACACTTTTAATTGTTTGATTAACAATCCCTGCAATGCAGCCAGTTTAGAAGCACAAGAGGCTGCAAACAAACGTGCTATTAATTCACAAATGACTCGCAGAGATTTGTGCCGACTGCTGACATAACCTAGCTTACAGACAGGCAAGTCTGAGGTTTGATTTCTGCGTCAAAGTAAACATCCCCGTCAAAGTCTCTCTGGGAGGAAGAAAGCTTTGTGTTTTTAAAATCCCGACCTTGCAACCTTAATTCTTAAACCTGTTGACATGAAGCTTCGAGATCAGGTTGCTCACACACACACTGAAGACATCAAAGTCAAAGACAACAATGGCTGCTGTCCTCAATGAAATGACACCTTATGCGCCCACTGAACAAAAGCCATTCATGGATTAAATGGAAATACGAAGGTCCAGATCTGAAATGCCAGTTTGGTCATGTTGGAGTGATTTTGTTTAAAAGGTTTACATTTGTGATTTGATGTTGTATAAACCAGGGTAATCCTGGTAATCATCTGAGGTCGGCTGCTGTTAATGATCCTTTAGATCGGACATCCTACTACTTCTATTTGCGCTTGTTTCAGTTGGACTCAGAATGTTTGTATTTGCAAGTTCTGGATGTAGTGTTTTTTGAGTAACGCCAGATTTTCAGTCACGACATAGAAGAAACAATTGTGGTTGTTCTGGTGTGCCAATTAATGATCATCGACACAAAAATACATAAATAATTCACAGTATCAGATCATTGATTGATGGAAAATTGGTGGAAATGTTAAGAATTCTTTTCCAGCCTCACATCTCTCTCTGACCTGGTAGAGAGAAGGTAACATGAAGTGGGTTGAAACAGGAATGCATTAGCATACTGGCAAGCATGACAACACCTGAAGTCAGGAGGGAGTATCGGCGCTGAGCTTAAATATGAGTGCATCCACTGATCACGTAATCCACAACTTCATCCAACCTCAAGCTCATCCCTACTTCCAACCCACTGAAACTTACTGTCACTGGCCATTCACTCATCGGGCACATGTAAATATAATATAATCTACATACAGTGAGAACTAATTAAGTCATTATTTCTCTTGCACTTGTAGATGATTTCATTATAACTATCTTCCGTTAAAAAAAAAATGGACAAAAAGGCAACTTTTCCTTTTGCGAACTTCTAAATGTTAGCATTTGGTTGTCGAAGACCCCTTTTGAGGAAATCTTCTTTGTTATTTAAAGAGTTTTACTTGAAAATGCCATCTTGTTAAATGCCAGAAAAACAACCAGTGGGCAGCAAATATGTTTATGTGGAGACAGGTTGGTGAAGCTAACACCAGAGGACAGAACTTTCACCTGCTCGGGTCGCCATGCTGACTTAAACACACAAAGAGCTCCTGAATTCACACAGGCTGCAGTTTAAATGAAGCAGTTGCCATTCAGCACTCGTGCTCCTGCCAAGTCACAAGAGCGTAATTACCAGGCACAGCGGGAAGCGTCGTTTCTCTTTGAGACACACTGCAGATCTGCATTTCAAGAAAGTGGAGATGCGCCAGTGAGGAAATTGTCATTAAGTGTGCATCCAAAAAGTTTCGAGGGCTCCTACTTGGGCCTGCGAGGGAAATGGAACTTGATATGGCCAAGTGGTTCCTGCTAGCGCCTGTTTGAGTGATGAGGAGATGGAGAAGGGAGGGTAAAAGAGGAAACGGGAAAGGATTTAGTCCAAAACGATCACAGAAACGATCTCCTCACCCACCCTCTCTCCAGCTCATGTGATGTAAGTCAGAACTCAAGGCCAAGAACATTATACCCTGCTGCAGACAGGTGAACCTTGTGAATGTCAATGAGAAATCAATATCTGATGAGCTGCGCTAAAAGAAAGTAAGATATAAATGTCCTGAGGATCTCATAGAAACGTGTTTAGTGACTCATTCCGGTGTATTGAAAATATCCTTTTCAGTTTCTGTGATTACGTTCAGAGTGTGTGTCAGACTGTGATATATTAGATTTCTTTGGAAGAAAAGGCGTGCGCTAGCAGCTGTCAAATCAGCGCTTCAGCTCGAGCATTTATTCAGACATGTATATGTTATATGCCGGCAAAGTGACAAGCCACAAATGGTCTTCTATTTCCATTTACAAGCGTACCTTCACTGCACTTCTGTCTGCTTCGCTCAGGTGTGAGATTGCAGGGATTGCTGTGTGGCGATCCAATTGGGGGTATCAGTCTGCAAGCCTGCGCAGTTAGACGGTATCTTATCTTCTAGCTCCTCTGTCTCCAGATGTGTGCATTTCACTTTGAGCACTTTAGGCTAAAACTTTATTAGGCTCTGAAGAAAAATAGAAGAAAAAAAGATCTTTTGTTCAAAAGGCATCATGGACTGATTTGGGGGTCACCAGTGGATTTGGTGGTGACTTAGCACAACACCCTTTATGTAGAATTCTATTCCAAATTTGCTTTAATAAAGAAGGAAATTTTAATTCATAGACAGAAAAATGAGCCAGGGACGTTCAGGTCCAAGTCAACAACACTTTACGCCACATTAGAAGAAAAATCTAATGCAAGAGTGACAATTGTTCCATGAGTGATGATGTCTGTGAAGGTTCTCAGTCATCCAGGTCATGGTAATCCTGGTGGTTGGACTGTTTGAGTTTCTTGAAGATGTTTCACCCCTCATCCAAGAGGCTTCATCAATTCTTCATCAGGGAATCTTAAAGCCTCTTCAAGAAACTCAGACAGTGAAGTTTTTATGATTGAACCACCAGAATTATGAGTGACAATCAGTGTCGAACCCAGTAGAAAACTAGAATGACATCAGCAAAGCTCTGGAAAACTACATTTTGGAGGACTTTGTGAAGTCGTCAAAATCGGTGGCCCCAATTCACAAAAAACATAAATGCACAGACAATGTACTTAGATGGGATCAGAACACACTCACACACATCAAATCATCCAAAACTGCATTACCCACCCACCCACTCACTCACCTCTCTTATTTAAAGCACTCCCATTTATGCTCAGAGACTTTTCTCCTGGTCTTTTATTATAAATACGGCACGTTTTCAAGGTCTTATATTAAGGTTTTTATTTTCTGAGAAAAACGTCTCTTACTGAAGAAGACCTTTGTATTTTCTGGATGCAATCAAAGAGCCTGCTAGCATACCTTCTAATATAGATCTACATGAAAAGATGAGCCTTCCTTGGCTTTACCACGCTCCACAAAATATAAACTAGCCTAGCTCTGGCTACACGCAGGGCTTTCCTCGATGCTCCTCTGCAAACTACTACAAAATAAATCAAGTTAATTCATTCCTTATCTCATTACGGATGTGTCAGCCCCATCAGCATGGTCTAAAATATGGAAACCACCATAATTTATAGAAATGATTCTGCTCTGCACTGGAGCGCCACAGCACAAAGATAAATCTCTAATATTGACTCAACAAAAACAAACTTGGGCTTCGACGTCTGTTAATGTCTGGATCACACATTTGGGACGCGACATGTAACTGATGTTTCGGATGATGAATTCAAGTAATGCTGCTGTCGAGTTACTAAACTCTGCTGCGTGTGCGTGTGTGTGTGTGTGTGTGTGTGTGTGCTTCTTTCCCTCTTCAGTGTTACAACCCAGTGACTGACTGATTGGGTCTCTGATTGGATCCCGATTGCCAGTACATGGAACATTAGCTTTGTGATTGGTGGATGGACACAAAAGGTCTTTTCTCTGACACATCACATTTTAAACTGACCGCAAGAAAAAAAATATCGATTTTTGTAGCAATTGAACTTCTTTTTTTTTTACTTTTCTGGACATTAGAAAAGACCCAATCCCACATTTCACCATTTTTTTATTATTATTTTTCCAGAAGTTCTTGAAATTGAACTTTATTTACTTCACCCTCAACACATGAACGGATCCACTGAGACCAAACGAATCATTGCTTCTTTGGCCACTTAATGTCCAGGCCCAGAAGCAATCCGCCACATCTTGGCATTTGGCAAAGCCCAGATAACGCGATATAACTCACAATACTCTTAATGATGCCATTTGCAAAAGAGATTAGTTGTAAATGAACTAATCACTCGCAAGTTGCACATTGCCACAGGGAGGCGAGAAAAAAATGGTTGAATTTGTAAGCAGTTATGATGATGAAGAGCGACTGACAGTCATGCAGTAAGAGAGAGATTCGAAGTTGTGTTTACTCGGCTGTTTTATGTCTTTCTGCTTCGATGGAATAACTTTCGCAGCACTTAAATGAGTTTGGAGCCTTGGGCGCTTTAGATTGATGTAAATGTGGGCTGAGGGGCAACTTTTAAAATGTTCTTTATTGGAGGGGGCTCGTCGGTGTATTTCCAGACCAAAGTGACGTCGTTCTCTGGTTTAATTAAGGAAACTGTAACCAGAGCACTGACTAGATTAGAATTTATGTGATTGTTGGATTTGAGACGATCATCTGGAGTTTTGCTCTTTCCAGCTTTCATATTCCGATCGATATGCAGACAGTGTTCTTCAGGGACAACCATGCACCATGTCTGAGGATCCAGCCTGCATGGTCCTAGATTTGAGGGGGTTTTCCCACCATGAACTTTCAAGTCATTTATTTATTTATATTGTTTGTTTTGCTTGTTTGTTTGTTTGAAAACCTAGAGGAGGAGAGGAGGGAAAGAGGAGAGGAGGGGGGATAGAGGAGAGGAGAAGCAGGAGGGGAGAGGAGAGGGGAAAAGAGGAGAGAAGGAAGAGGAGAGGAGAAGGAAGAGGGGAGGAGAGGAGAACCTTGTCAATGAGTCCACCCACACAGCAGAATATTCAATAAGCATTGATAACATTAAAAAAGATGCATTCACTAGATGCACACATCTGGTGACATTTGTGTGCTTGTATACAACTGTCACCTGCCCATGCACTTTCCGAAGTTATCCCATAATCTCTACCTAATGAAATTCCTCCATGAGCTTTAGAGAGTCAAATCTCAGCAGAATGGCAGGCTGTAAGTGTGTGTTACCCCGCAGTCATTACAGTTTCTCATTCCTGCCGCTGTAGCGGGTCCCTGCTGGCCTGCTGGAATTTACATTGATTCTGTATGCAGCGCTGCCGTGTGTCCTGTTTGTTTTATCGTCCAAGCGAGGCCATTATTAAAACAGGAATCGCTCTGATGTATTTTCTGATCGTATACTAAAAGATTGCAGGCGTGATGAATCATAAAATCTGCTGCACCGTGTGTGGCTGCTGTAGAATTACAAATTAGGTGCCGTTCAGGGGATAAATGGAACGAAGAAATTCAGTTTAAGCTTAAGGACATCATCTAGAAGATTCTCATCTAAAGTTTTGCATGAGTGCTTTAACTTTGAGGTTGTGATTGGTTGATACTTACCGTAATTTCCGGACCATAGAGCGCACCTGATTATAAGCCGCATAATCTAATTTTAGAAAGAAAATCAATTTTGTACTTATACAAGCCGCACTGGATATTAAGTCTACCAGAATGTTTTCAAGCTCGGGCCACCTGCGATGTTTACGTCTAAAAGCTTTTGTCGTCTTTTTGCTTTGGATCAGTTCTTCAGGCGGGCGTCTCCACCTTCTCGCCATTGATTACCGTAATGCCAAGATTACGCAGCTCAATTTCCTTCTTCAACCACCAGAGTGATCGCTTTTAACTTAAAAGCTGCATCATATGCTTTTCTTCTAGTATTTTCCATGTTGATGGGGGTTCGTAAAAATGACTGATTCACAATAGTTGTGATAGTGCGCCACGAAAAAAAACATAAATAAGCCGCACCGTAGAATAAGCCGCAGTGTTAAAAGTGTAGAAAAAAAGTAGTGGCTTATAGTCCGGAAATTATGGTAGTTTTTTTTTTATGATTTGTTTCTTAGACAAGGGTACACACTCCACTGATGTGAATCTGTAAATGTCACTTTATTTTGGAACATTTCAGAGGCGCCTGATTTACTTCAGCAGGCTGGAAAATCTGCCAACGCAGACGCGTCACCGGTGAGATTAAAGTAAATCAAGCGCCGCGGTTTCTGCTGTGTTTGCTGTAGGATCAAGTGGCAGCAAGGCCCAAAGTGCTGCGCGCTTGTTTTCATCTTTGTGTGCTTGCAGTGCACCCACGGTGTCGCAAGTCTGAGATCAGAACCTCCTGCGTGTCTCCCACCACTCGCTACTGAAAAGCAAACCGCACCACCGTGAAGCCGCTAAATAATCTCTCAGAAATTGACCTGTTTTGGTTATGCAAGGCCTCTGTAAAGACCCTCGTCCCCTCACCCCGGCTTGAGAGAGGCTCCAAACTAAATGACAAATCCGCATCCCCTCCAATCGCGTCGTGTTTCGGCTCAGAGACCGAATTTCATTCTCAAACAATGCCGAGGTCTTTCATCAACCTTTACAGTAGCCGGGGCACATAAAGAGCTTGTGATTGGTCACAGTGAGTGAGTGCATCACTGCGTGTGTGCGTGCACGTGCGTGTTTTTGCAATATAGCTCAGTAAAAGCTCTCTACTACCCTCAAGTGGTCAAAATACTATAAAGGTGCATTGTACATGCAAGGTATACGCCGTGTGTGTGTGTGTGTGTGTGTGTGTGTGTGTGTGTGTGTGTGTGTCTCCTGTGTGTTTTCATGTTGGCACCTATCTGTATTTGGATGTTACTTACTTCTGCTCCACTGCACATGTTTGTGCGTCACGCTTGCTTGCATGTCTCTGTGTGTGTAGTTGTGAGCGAGTGTGCGCGCACGCATGTGTGTATTTGCTATTTAAACTAAAGATTAGTGGATGGGGAGAGAGCAACAACAAAACAAATACACCAACAGTGGTGCAGAGGTGGACGTGGTAAAGGTGGGAAATGGAGGAAAGAAGGGAGGAAGCGTAAGTGGGGGGGGGGGCAGAGAACAGCATCTTTTGAGGAAAAGCAGAACGACAAAAGATTTGAAAATAATCAACCTGGATTCACCCAATTCTTGCATAAAACAAGGCAATTTGATCTCCATTTAAATCAATCACCTTAAATTTATTGATGTTGCATCAACAGGCTGAACCCAATTGCAGTAAATATTCTGGACCCACTCTGTTGGAGATACTGGTACCAGTATAAAAGCACTAACAGGAGCTGTCGGACCCTTAAGAGTTGTCTGGTTTCACTTTGTGGGGGAATTCTACACGCGCAGTTAGTTAAATGTTTGCATCCATAAGCAGCAGCTGCTGACCCGAGAGAGGAGGTGTGATCCTCAAGAGAGAGGGAAAGACTGGATGGATGGATGGATGGATGGATGGATGGATGGATGGATGGATGGATGGATGAGACAGGCTGCAGAGGTGGTGAACCATTCATGTGGAACTCATCTCTCTCTATTGTTGACACACTGTGACCTGGATGCACACACGCACGCGCGTGCACTCACACGCGCACACACACACACACACACACACACACATGCACACACAGCTTGGTGAACCAGTTGAACTCAGCCAAAAACTGTGGAAACTAAAGTGATTGCTACAATTGTCTGTATAATGACTAATTTCAATATTTTTCAACCCTCACTCAATCGAGTGGTGATGTGAAGCCCTCAGAACGTCTCTCTGATGTTTTGAACACATTCTCAACCAGATTCAATTATGTATGTTTGAAAACACTGATGAAATAATTTTTAAAAAATTGTAATGTTGTTCCATTTAACAAGGCAATCTTGGTTCTGGGAGGCGCACGCAGTCCGAATATGGCTCCGAATATTGCCAACAATCACTCTCAACGCCTGCGTTGATCAAGGTGTAATATTAAATCTACTTAGTCAAACAAGGTCAGATTTCTTTTCTTTGAATGAATCCATCAGCTGATATTCAAGTTAATTGTTAATTAGTTTCCTGGACCAGGCTGAATCTTAACGGTACGCTTCCCTTGTTTTCATTTAGCTTTCCATTCCCACAACAATAAAAAGAAAAATTTGACTGTGATTAATGCTGAATAATTTGTTGTCTATATTTTAATCATTGGACAGCCCTGGATTATATAGCACATTAATGAGCCGCCTGAAGCACGGCCAGGGGCGCCGTTGTAGATGTGCTCCATGTCACAGTCTCACCCTTCTATATACCCCCACCCCACCCCACCCCCAGGAGGGAAACATATTAATAAATAAGGCAGGTTCAGACAAAATATATGTGCGGTCACTGTTTCTTTGGCACATCGGCCGGTGCTTCAGCAGTTAATCCCTGATTAAAACTGCAAGAGTTTCCCTGGTGAATAAACACTGTCGAGTGTGGATGTTTTTTAAAGTCTGAAAAATACAAAACATGAACACAAACGTTCGGTATGAAGTCCAACTTTAGGTGATGATGTAAAACATCTTTAATAGGGCATCCCAGCAACAGACATCTCTATCTCTCAATCTCTCGCCCTCTATTTCCCACACACACACAGAGACACACACACACTCGCTTAGAGCCTATTCAGAAAAGACTTTTAAAGGTTTCAGAGTGTAGCAGCACTTACACAGATTACCTCTGTTTCTTCACTATAAAGGTTCACTCATCCCCACCCCCGCAACCCCCCAACCCCCGCCCACAGACAGTCAATCTACTCTGTAACATTCAATTACCTGTAATATTCACTATACAGGCCTAATGCAAGCACACACACAAGGATGCCAATCGATACAGCAAGCTAAGTGTAATTGAATGATTTTGTGTTTGTGTGTGTGTGTGTGTGTGTGTTTGTATTTGTTACATATCGAGTACCACATTCTGCACTCTACAAAGTGAGGACATTGGTGGGAAGTGAGGACATTTAACCCCCCCATACCCTGGGAGATTTTCTTTGTCAGTTCTTGGTTACTGTTTCTATGTTCTCGATAAAAAATCATGGCGGTTGTTCCAAAAATACTTTGCCATGGTTGGCTAGGTTCCTACCGGTTGCAACCCACAGCCGACTGTTTGGAAGCAACTCGATGGGACGCTTCTGCTTCCTGGTCGATCGTGCGGGTCTGCTCGCTGTGCACATGCTCTCGGACATGAGGTCAAAACTGAGCGACCTGGGGCTGTTATTGTGACTTCATTCAGAGTTCTCTACCCCAATTTTAATCGAGCTAAGGCGTCCACATGCATATACAAACGATGGGATTGAGCTTTCTCCTTCACATTTCTCTCTCTCTCTGCCTTTCGAACTGCAGCGAGTGGGTTGTTGCAGCAACGAGACACACATTTCCGTTTCATTTAGGGTTGAGCCAAGGACCATAGACCACAAACAACCATGGCTAAGCAAGGCCAACGTGTTGACATATTCCGATTAAACACAATGCACAAAACACTTTGTGACGCGTACTCGAAGCTCAGGGCTGGAATAAAGCTTTGTCTTGTGAAAACTTCAGTGCAGCTAATCACGGGAAAAATAGGGCATAAAGTGACTGCAGCCACAAAACAGAAGAACTGCCAGCTGTGGTTGTTTACTCACATAATGTCAAGGTAGTGAAGGCAGACACAAAAACCCCTCAGTTTATTCTCTTGTTTGTTTGCTAAGCCCAAAGGCGCGGTAGTTCGGCATTACACCTGGATCCAGTTTAAAGCCTGCAGTGTGTTCCTGCCCGGTTCCTCGTCTTGTTGAACAGCTTTGGCTTTATTACTTTTCTTATGAACAGATGGAGAAAAAATGCAACCGGAGAGCTGCTGAATTAGCAGGCGGTGTGACAGGACAAGGGGGCTACAGAGGGGGGAGCGAATGCGGAGTGATGAGCGATCAGGATGGGAAATTCAAGAGGAGAGCGTGATACCAGAAGGTTTGAGCTTGAGTCCCTTCGGAAAACAAATGCAGGAAGGTGAAGAAATTGGCTCAGCTTTGTTTATATACCCTCCAACACACGTTACACGGAGGCTTCAGGTATGATTTAGCATGCATTGGTGACCTGTTACCTGAGGGTATCTGTTCGCCTGTGCACAATTTATTAGTTTGAAAGTGATGTGGTTGTAGGGTTCTTGGAATAAAACATGGAGGAAGTCAAACTGTTTTAAATGATAACCAGCTCATTTAAGAAGCTAAATAAGTTCTCCAAAGACTAACTTGAATCCGACTTCTTTTCACAACTAAATATACTTTTGATGCAAATCAATCATCTTGTGTGAATCTTAAACATGGTATGTTTACATTTGCACAGCATTCTACAGAGCTTTTTTTGGTTAATTTATTCATTAATTTAATGCCTTGTTCAAAAATCCAAAGATTGAGGTAAGGGTTTGTACAAAAATATACCTTAGGCCTGTCATTATTATAAGCATTATTTTTCTCATACTCAGAATTCTCCCCTGTTTGTACATCAAATGTGCCATTTGCAGAATGGAAAATGGGAATAATAAGAATGCGATTGCACTGTGAAGGGCACCGCAACAGAAGAGAACCTGATGTATCCCCGCTCTTCTGAGAGGAGCGCCGCGACTCCTCACTCCAAGCTGTGAAGTCTGTTTACATCAACAGCCACGAGGTAATTATGAAACTGGTTTATTTTCTGAAAGCTCAGCTGTATTGTTCCCAGTTTGAAGCGTGCAGATGTGACTTCAAGCAAAACAGTGACAGATGTTTGGTACCCTCACCCATGTGGGAAGTGTGTTCCTGCCTTCGGAAAATTCGAAGATTGACGGCCCTGCGGTCATTGATGCAACCTGAACTCTTCGGTGCACAATTATTCATCCAGTCTGTAAATTACAGTCTTCCGTTAGCAGCAGCCACAAGGTTTCACGCGTAGCCGGAACAATTTTACACGTTAAATGCTTTTAAGCCCACGTCGACCTGTCAATCCATACAAAAGTTTGTTCCAGATAATTCTGGGAAATGTTGTGTCTGTTTGTCACCTTTCTGACTTTAAAAAAAACAAACCTGGGACCAAAAAGATGGTTTGCTCACATATATGCAACTGTCTGTGATTGCAGCTGAATGCTGTTCCTGCCTCCCCTGATTAGAACTGGGGCTCCGATACTGGTTGGATGTCTTGTTCCAGTCATCTGTCAGCACAAGTGTCCACCATGTTTCTTCTATTGTGGAACAACTTCAGTCTGTGGCCTTGGGATTTTTAAATGGCCATAAAAATCCGATCGTTATCCGATCTTAATCAGGCTATTTGTGTAAACACCTAATGTAATATGTTCTTTTAGGTATCAGCAGTAATCTAATTATGAGAACGTAGATTTCCATACTTGGATTTCTCTCCAAAAGCCGGATGCCGTCGTGCACGTGGACTATTATTTGGTTCTTTCCATCTGTGCATGTGAAAACGGAAGTGATGTGGTAGCGATTAGGGTGGAAAACGACAAACATGGAGAAGAAACGGAGGGCAGCAGCAGGGAGCAGCTTATTCAGCAGCTCTATTAGCTCTAGATTTGTGTCAAGTTGTGATCACCCTGTGTAACGTTGTAATGTAGAATAATACCTTAAACCAGCATCGAGACCCCCACAGCAAGGATGAAGAGAGAGAAGCAGTCGGAGAAAAGAGAATGTCTGCTCGGTCCAAATGCAGACTGGTCCTGCTCCTTTCAGGAGTAGCAAGAGGCAGAAGAAGAGAGGAGGAGGAGGAGGGAGGGAGGGACAGATGAATGAAGAGGGGGGGGACTGAAACGAGAGGGCATGAGATGACGGGCCGGCTGAATTGATCAAAGTGTGAATATTCACAGAAACTCTCCTCTCTGAGATTGAACTGTAATTACTCACAACAGCTGCTCAATGAGCTCGCTAAAACTCATTACTGAGCTGTTTTACACATGTAGCACTTAAGAAACACAAACCCTGGCTCACAAGCAAGATGGCCACCCAGTGGAAATGAAGTAGCCGCTTTTTGGGTTCCATGAGCCCCGCAGGGACGTTCAAACCTCTGTTATGGATCCTTTCGTCACGTCATCAGAGGCAACAGTTGCCTGTGGCAACAAACTAGCGAGAATAAAGCTAAAATTGGAGCGTAAGCTAAGACATTTCTAGACTGCTGATGACTTTCTCTCCACCTGCTCAAGGTTTTCTTCCAACTAAAAGGAAGTTTCTCCTGCCACCGTTGCTTTTAAAATGATCAGATGTTTTGATTGAAACAAAGGCTTTAAGGATCAAGCTGAATAGAACTGAAGGTATAAGCACCTGCATCACTGCCAACACTTCAATATAAAGATTCTTCAGCTCAAACCACTTTAAATACTTTTTAGACATTTTTACATTTAGTTACCCTCATTGATCGTGGCAATGCTACAACATCGGTTATAATGGATCTGTTAATTTCCTGGTTAAAACCACAGTGTTCTTGCTAGAGTTGAGATCATATAAGCACTGGGGAACAAAATAAAAAGTACAATGAAGTAAAAAAGGAAGAAAATAGAGCAGGGAGAGCGTGAACGAGCAAGCAATTGTCTGTGGCCAATTAGCAACTAAGCTAACAAGATCAATAAATAGATGGATAGACTTCTATTGAGGGTTTTATTTTGGTATTATTATTGTTTGTTTGTTTCATTACCACTGAATTTCCACACGCTATCAATGGACAGATCCGGAGTCTTTATGAAAAGATAAACTGTTTCTCAGCGCTGGCGCTGGTTTTTGGAGTGAGGGTAGACGCCTCGTTCCATCAGCGCAGGCAGATGGGAGCAGAGAAGGATGCTGCCGGGGAGACGCGAGAGGAAGTCGGGGGGGAGTGGAAGATGAGATGAGGAGGGACGGAAGCAAAGACGGGCATGAGGAGGAGTGAAGGAGAGCCGTGTGCGAACGCCCCATGTGTGATGAAGGAGCAGAGGATGAGAAATGCTAAGAAAGGTGGAGAATGAAGGGTGGAGATAGAGGAAATAAATATGCATGAGTTCCACACAGCCTCCCACCGCTGGCAACCCTCATAACTCTGACCTCAATCTACAGATTTGCATATTAATTGTTGGATTTTGACACACGATTAATGAAGGAGTGACAAACTGTGCATGAACAGGTGTCTCAAAGTCTTTTCTGCTGCTGGTTTCTTTGCCGTTTTCTGCACTCTGGACAGATTCTGGCGCTTGTTTCTTGTTTCAAACAGTTCAAAGTCGCTTGGTTTTTTTCTTTGTCAGCACCCTCGAGCAGGTTCTGGCGCCGCTTCAGGCGAACACACGTAGTGTCAGACCGCACGCCCGATTTGGCTCATGTCACCTATCGACAGCTCAGCGGACGCTTTCCCAAGTCCAGATTTCTTGCTGCAGGACACGTTCTGGCAGCGGGCATGTGTGTATCGTGTCAGCGCACGGCCACACGGTAACGTGCAAACACACACTAATGTGGAATCTAGTGGGGCAGATGTGGTGTGAACATATAAATGACAGACATACGGATGAGAGTAACCAGGCAACAAGTTCCTGTTTTTCTTCTGAGTCAGTTCTGATTATAAATGACTACTTCACCGCACTCGAAAGCCAATGTTTCTGCACTTTTCTCTCACTGTTTCCGTGAACATAATGATTCTAATTTAATGTAAATGGTGTCACATTCAGATGTAGAGGAGGCTCTCCGCCCCTTCTTGACTTTGGTTCCCAGTTCTGGCTTCTTCCCACAAAACGTCGCAGTGACAGAAGTGTGACAAAAGGAAAAACCTGTGAGGAAAAGAGGCAGATGTAATCTCATCTCTTTGTCTGGATGTAAACAAACTGTCAGCACGTACGTTATTTTTAACATCGAGTTCATTAAAACCAGACAGCAGATAGACAGAGTCCAACATTTTGTAGTGTATCATAACTTTCATATGCTTCTTGTTCACCTGGGATTGATGTAGAGGTTTGATATTCACCTCCACGACTGCGAGAATATTGCTCCTTCGTGCTTCTGCAGTTAACCAGACCAGACAGGCAGTTATGGAAAAAATAAATCCTTGAATATTTCTGAAGTCTCTCCTGTATTCGCCATGTGGAGTAAACAGGTGCAGCGGCTGACTCGCAGCTTTAGATACGAACACTCGTAGATGATTAGTGCAAAGTAGAATAATGATAAAAGCTTGATGTTCTGTGATGTAACTGTCCCTAAATTAAAATTATTAAACAGTTATGGAAAAATTTAATTTGTTCTATGCCATCTGAGATTTGCAGTCTTTATTTGTACCACTACAATATTCAAAGTGTTCAATACTGGACCTTTAAGAACCACTTTAAGAACATCTGAGAGACCTGACAATTAAATGAAAAATCCATTCTAAAAGTTAGTTAACCAACCCAGATGACATGACTTTTATAAGTCATGTCATCATAAGTAAAATCTGTTTATTTATAAGTGAAATCTGCGGCAGTTTCGGAGAACTATTTTTGATTAAAAGCAAGGGATGACAGAAGATTTATGAGCAATCCTAGAGAGAGAAGGATAATACTGTCAGGAAGATAAGGAAAAATGTGAAAGGTGTATATGAAAAATAGCAAGATTACTACTCACATGATAAACATCACTCAATTATGATTGGTTGGCAGATAGGTCACAAAGGCACTGTTATAATCGTGCTCCGTAGTTTCAGATTTATGCGGGTGTGGATGTGACATTTATGTTTCTATCTCTGTGAGGACCTTTATTTTTATTCGTGCAACGCAGTTGTCCACATTTTTGGCCAAAGTTGTTAAAAGAATATTTTTGTGATCTACCATCTTTACAGTGGCAGTGGAGGCTTATCACCGACAGGTGGCAGCATAGAGCCAATAAATATCTGCGCGTGTGACTGGGACTTGTGTACCTTTAGCCCCATCTAGTGGTGAGTGTTGGTATTTGACGCGCCTTACTTAACCTTTACACAAACATGAAACTGGACAGGTAAGCGTATCGGTGCACGTATAAAAGGTGTGCACTCTATTTTAGTAATTCAAAAAAACTTTTCTCACCCTAAACTAAAAGGCAAATAAGATAATGTTTGCTGGAGTTTCGATAACAGAAATGTCTAATCTTAACTCTACAAAAGACAGCTCTTCCAGTCCCAGTAAGCAGAACCTGCAGGCCATCTGCAGAACCACCCTTGTTGTCTCTCTTCTCATTCTCACTTTCTCATTTATTCCATCACCTTTCCTGGCGTTGCTACTCTTCGCCTCATTTGTCTCCCCTGCTCCCATAGTTAATGTTTACTCCGAGCATATGGTCAGCAGATAAACTGGCTTCAAACTAATCAAACACCTGTACCATACTCAAAAAATATTAACGTATTGATTTAAAATCATGAACAGGATTCAG
This sequence comes from Takifugu flavidus, assembly GCF_003711565.1. NCBI lineage: Eukaryota > Metazoa > Chordata > Actinopteri > Tetraodontiformes > Tetraodontidae > Takifugu > Takifugu flavidus. The sequence goes on along the minus strand of NC_079524.1, from coordinate 5,048,199 downwards.
TATCCTGACGCTGTTGCCTTCACGGCCATCGTAATTTGGGCTTCCCCAATTCAAAGTTCCTTACGGGTTCATTCATAACCGAACAAATCACATTAAATCTTTAGTCATAAAATAACCACTGTACAAAAGCACTTCTGCTCACAATTCTTTACACTTCTTTACAATTACACCATCGCTCATTTTGGCCTTCAGATATTAATGCATATTAGACCTTATGTATAGGCAATTGTTTTGGGAACTCATCAAGCTTTGGCTGTGCCTTCGGTTTTTAATATCTTTGCCATTGGTAGGTCTGGGTTCAGGTTGTGTTATTTTTGGAAGGTACCTGAAGGCATCATTAGCATGGTGGGAGAGGCTGGTTTGTTGATTATCAGTCTATCGAGGTTTAACAGCGCTAGTTCGGCAGACTCGACTCAAAGCTCTTCGTTTGACGAACTGTCTACAATGTGATTCGGTTGCCTCGTAATGAGATGATCGTTTCTGTTGCGGATCAGTCCATTGCGGAAAATGACGTGGTTTCATTTAGCCTTAGCTGAAGTTACAAGGTTGACAAGATAAGAGAGGTATGGCTGGGTTAGCTGCAGCTAGCTCTTAAGGCAGCTTAACCAGCAGAATGCAGCATGGAAAAAAGAAGCATTCCGACATGGTTGGACGATAAAGTACATTTGTATTGACTCGGACGTTTGTCTTATTGTCCAACTTAACGATAGCACGAATCGGGCAGGGTGTAGCTGTCAGATTCTCGACCGTCCTGGCTAAAGAGGTAGCCTAGGAAGCTAGCTGTCTGCTCGACTGGCTCCTACCGAAGTAAGTATCTATTGACGGCTTCGTGCTGCTGGTGCACAAACGCAAACTTTCAGCTTCGGAAGTTGAGTTGTTTTGTATTTTGTGGCGGCGGATTCACGAATCCATACATGGGACTCGCCATACTGCCATGTTCCGCTAAAGTTGGAGCTCATGTGAAGCTAACGGGAGCATGAAGCACCAGGGCCCGTTCAAAAGTTGACGTTTGTGCCTCGGACTTGATGCAAAGCTTAACTTGGAATGCGCTCCTTGACACCATCAGCTGCAGATGGACGCTGAATTCGGCCATAGAATTGCCTCTCCCCGTGTATTTTGGTAGTTTGGTCCTCATTGACTCGCCAGTGCTTGCAGCTGATGTCGATTATGTGAACAGTGCAGTTGCATAACCTTGTTTTATTTTATGTTTTGCTAGAGAAATGAGGTAAATTTAGACCTTAATAGGAAGCTTCACGTGTAAAGTCCTCGCCTAAATTGAATTACCCATCCTTTTTATCACAGAACTGCATCCAGTGATATCATTTGTGCCATCGTCATAAGAGTCATGGAGACAAATGGAGAAGGTTTGTGATAATATTGACTCACCCTTGCCAGTGGTTCACATCTGGATTTTCTAAGGTTCGGCCGGGGCTGATGTCAGTCACCTCTTTTATCAGCTGGGTACTGTTATCCTTCACTTTTCTGTGCCAGATATTAATTTGATAGGGAATTTCAGTGTTACTGTGGGACCCGACATGAGATATTGGATCAGTACAAATGTAGGACGCGTGATGGTTTATATGTGCATGTGCATGCGAATGGGACCCACATTAGGGGCACGTTCTCGGGTAAAGTTGGTGAAGTCGGTGGAACGTTGTGGCGTGAAGACACAGCAGCTGTTTGGATGTAGGAGTACAGGGACCAGACGGCACAGATTGATCGGGTTTTGCAATTACGGTAGTTTTGTTCCTCCTTCTGCTGGATTTCCCTCATTTCTTCTGGGAAAAGTCACCGACTCATTACAAATCATCGTCAGCCGAATGTGTTGCCGCAATCCTGACGATGATGATGATGCTACCATATAACTGTTTTTCTTTTAATACGCTGAAAATTGATTTCTTTAACAATAATAGAATTAGCAACACTGCTAGCCATATGCAATTTCTCAAAATCAGTTTATCCTTTAAACTTTTTGCCTGCAGGTTTGGATCCATTGAGACAAACTGTATTTGGCTGCAGCGTTTTGAGTTCTTGCAGGACAAATCATTGATATTTCTGCTGCTGGTGGGTTAAGGAAAGACAAACAGTAAAATCACTGGTCCTGTGCGCACTCAATTGATTTGCTGCACCGTTATTAAATTTACCAAAGACCTTTTTCAGAATCATCTATTTCATCCACCCAATTTAATAATCATCACACTTTGAACATATGGTGGTTCCTTTAAAACTAATCATGTGTCTGGACGTGCTTGTGTGGTTGGAAAGCATCAGAACAGTGGCTGAGACTGACAGAGACGCAGCAGCGCTGTGGTAGTGCCTCGGGGGTTGTTTTTTCAAACGATCACGGCAGAATCTTTGTACGTTGGACACGGGGGAAGTCTCAGTTCTATAATCCAGTGCGTTGGTTTGTTAGATGAGAGATGTTCCGGTCTAATTCATGTCAGACGCGCTCTGTATCTCAGCAGGATCACAATGGGAATTTCAATGCAGCCTGAACCAAGTTACGTTTTGTTTTAAGCCCAAACCTGTATTATAGACTCTCTTCTTTAAATGACCGTTCCAGATTTAACGACCTCCGTCCAGACTGTCATTTCTCTGCGTCGCAGCTTTATGTAATATTTGAGTCAGATAACAGTTTATGCAACTATTGCATAAACGGTTCTTTCAGCCGAAGATGATGCATCACACTTTAGTTCAAGAACCATAAAACATGTTTACTAACCGCTCGCTTTTAATCGATTTAAAGGCTGCGTTGCATTGATGGCCTCTGTGGCAGCCATGGAAACTCTGGCTGACACGTGCCCTGCGGTGCACCAAAACGGAACTGCCCAGCGGGACTCTCAGGAGGCCGGGCCGACTGCCGGCGTGCTGAGGCTTCACTTCTACCCCAGCGGCCACGGAGCGACAGATTCCAGCTTCCTCAGCTACCCACCTGGGAACTACGTTGCCGAGGAGCTGTGCATAGACGCGGCCAAGGCGTGCAGTGAGTACTGAAGCCGTGCGGGCCCTCATCGTGCACTCCCATTCATGTTTGTTTTGCTTTAGCTCAGGGCAGAGGTCTTCAGATAAAGGAATCAAGAGGCTCCTGTGAAATTTACCATGGAAAAAAACAATTTTTCCAGACATTTTGGCACTTTTTTAATACGTGGTACTTATTTTCTTGAACCTTAAGTATGTGTTGCAAGTGTAAGACAAAGCAGGACCTTGTGAGGAGGAGGCGGGGGTGTGATCTGGCATGCATATTGTTGGAAACTTCTGTCAAGTGTTTGATGGTAAACCAAACACGGCTGACATTTTAGGGAATCTTAATCCACCTTTTGCTCACCTATGTGGGTGGTGGAAACGCCGCACCTACACGAATCCGATTCAGCCTTTCCTCCACGTGAAACGAGATGTTGCTCCCAGCATTTGTGTCAAATCTAACGGGCTGTTTCTGTGTTTGCTCCAGGTATCTCGCCACTGTATTTCAGTCTTTTCGGTCTTTTCCGAGAGCGAGACTGCTTATGGTTTTCACCCAATCATACATTCCAGCTCGATGAATTGGCTTCAGAAGACGTGTTTTTCAGAATAAGGTAGCATCTTTGCTCTCTGTTAGCAGCTTTGTTTTCCAGATAATAGTTTAATGTATTTTTGTCTTTGTTGTTGCTTTAAATCAGGTACTATTTCCCGAGGTGGTACAGCGGGGGGGCATCCCGAGCATATCGATATGGGGTGGCCAAGGGGTCCGAGAGCCCTGTTTTTGATGACTACGTAATGTCATACCTTTTCTCTCAGGTGAGAACTTTGATTTAAAGATATATTTTTCCCCTTAAATGGTTCCCACATCCGTTTGTGAGGTTCTGTAAATATTGGACAATGTAAATGACATTTATCTATGCACTTTGATTGCATAAATAAAACAAGTTAGATAAATTCTGTTTATTTTTCTGGTACATTTTTAGTTTTACTGGCATTTTTATTTTACTTGCTCAACCTTGATGTGCTTTTTTTCCCCACTTGGAAAGGCAAAAAGCACAAACAGGGCACAGGGGGTGTGTCTGATGGGTGAAACAAGGTAACAGCAGAGCGTAACATGCGTTCAGCTGAACTTGGTTTGAACTTTAGGATTATGAGGGTTTATGCTCATGGAAAGCTGTGCACATGGCTCAGGAACAGCTATAATTGCGAGTGGCCATGTGGTAGCGGGTGGCGTGGAGATGAGGTCCCTGTTTCTCTGCCACCGTGTTGCCGTTCCAGACCGGCATTCATCGCATCTGTACGAAGGGTGTTATGAGTTTCAAACACACTCTTGCTAGCTTGTCAGGGATATTACTTGCTGTTTGTGTCAAAGTCTGGTCCCAATCAAACATTCCATAAAAAGCACCAGGCTTTGAAACCAATTTGATGAAGTTTGCCAGTCCATTTCCAGCATCCCATGATCTGCGCAGCCCAAAAGAATCTTCCTCTAACACAGGCTTGCGTAATGGGCAGCTATTGGCCTGGGTAAGGTCGGGTATTAGAGCACTAGTGGCGACTAACCAGCAAAAATGATGGTGACGTCACACATGTCCTCTCTTGAACCTGGATGGGCCGATTGGCCACGTCTCCATTCTAGCTGCTGTCGGACCAGGTTTCTATGAGCGAACCGGATTAAATACGAGAGAATAGGAACGTCAGGAGGTGAAGGGCGCAATTTTTGTGTAAATTCATCGTTTCATTTGTTGATTGTACTTCTTTGGTCCTACCTTGGGTTTTGACCCCGTTTGTGGATTCTGCTCTTTCTCTTTTTCATGCAGTGGAGGAACGACTTTGTCAACGGCTTAGTGAAGATTCCCAGTTCTCATGAATCTCAGGAAGAATGTCTCGGTATGGCTGTGCTGGACATGACCCAGACAGCCAAGGAGAGTCAGCTGTCACCTCTGGATATCTACCACACTATGAGGTATTCATGTAACACGTCTTTGTTAAAACCCTGGAAACTGCACGTTCTGATTTCTGGAAATGTTTTTGATCTGCTTATTTACAGCTATAAGTCTTTCTTGCCAAAAGAGATGAGAGCTCAGATTCAGGACTGCAACTTTTTGACACGCAAGCGGATCCGCTTCCGTTTCAAGCGCTTCATCCAGCAGTTCAGTCAGTGTCGGACCACAGTGCGCGACCTCAAACTCAAGTACCTCATCAGCATGGAGTCCTTGGAGAAGGCCTTCTACACCGAGACCTTCCAGGTCAGGGAACAGTCCAAAGGCCAGCTCATCGTACTGGTCGCAGCCGACAGCGGCATCCAGTGGTGTCGAGAGAAATTAAAAGATTCAGATGAGGTTGGTAACGTTTTTTTTTGGGGGGGGGTGTTGCCTTTACTTTCTTTGGTCCCTTCTGGGAGACGCCACTGTGGATGATGGGGGTTCTTTTATCTCCTGCCTGTTCAGGAGCTGCAGAGCTTCTGTGATTTCCCTGATGTCACTGACATCAGCATCAAACAGGCCAGCAAAGAGGGAGCTACAGAGAGCCGAGTGGTCACCATCAACAAACAAGACGGCAAGAACGTGGTAATTGAAGAACTCTCCTTGTTACCACGGCAGCAGTTTAAAAAGAAGGAACAGCCCAGTTATGATACATAGTAGAAAAATCTGGTGCAGGCATTTTGGCCTCTTTAAATGGATGTAATTAAGAACCTTTCTGGATACTTGTCTTCACTCTCAGGAGCTGGAGTTCCCCAGCCTCTCTGAAGCGCTCTCCTTCGTGTCCCTCATTGATGGCTATTATCGGCTGACCACAGATGCTCACCACTATCTCTGTAAAGAAGTGGCTCCTCCGAGGCTCGTGGAGGCCATCACGTCTCATTGCCACGGCCCCATTTCGTAAGTGGAGGAATGCGTTTTTTTCCGTCTATGTTCGGTTTGTGTCGTAATAACAGGCTCCATTTTGCTAAATCAGCTGTGATTTCACTGCCTCACCTGTCTGATGCATCTTCTTTGAAAACGAGAGAAACCCGTTTACGTCGAACCATTTTTAAATCCTCCTTCAGCCTTTGAAACGGTGTTTGTGTGTTTGCCTCAACGGTTAATACAAAACCTTTTAAATAGAGTAGAATGGACCATTTTAATCCATTTGGGAGGTTCCCTCAGGGAAACTGCTGTTGCAATTACACACACAGCACTAATAACCTTAAGCAGAAATAGACTGGAAAATAGGAAAGAAAAAGAAATAAACACCCTGAGAGCTGTAGAAAAATATAAAATAATCTAAAGGACTGGAAATACAAATATATTTAAATATGTAGATATGCACATGGTTATGGTTATTGCACAGAATGACTGAATGAATGTTTGTTCTTTGTTCTGCAGGCTGGAGTTTGCAATCAATCGACTTCAGAAGTGCGGAAACAAGCAGGGGTTGTTTATTTTGCGGTGTAGCCCTAAAGACTTCAATAAGTATTTCCTGACGTTTCCTGTGGAGGTAGGTAGCATTTGGCTGTTGCTAACTGGCTATTCAAGCATCTCTTTCTTCATGTCAAACCTCCTCTTTGTGCGTTACAGGTGTATGACGTTGTAGAATTCAAGCATTGCCAGATAACCAGGACTGACGGCGGGAAGTTTAATCTCAGTGGAACCAAAAGAAACTTCAGCAGCCTGCACGAGCTCCTCGGCTGTTACCAAAATGAAACCGTTCGCTCCGACAGTGTTGTTTTTCAGTTCAGCAAGTGCTGTCCTCCTAAAGCCAAAGGTAACGTCCGTTGGATTTACCCTTGATTGGTTTTTTGGTAGCTTCTTCTTTTTATCTGGTCTTCAAATAAAGTCAGTGCTCACGCCAGTGATTGGGACACAGAGGGACAAAATATTTGTGGCTTGGTTACAACATGACCAACAAGTGTGGGACAACTGTCTCTGCTGTCGAAACAGGAACAGGGCTAAGATAGGAAAATGACTCTCACAGATTCACTTCCACATTAAGGGGCCCTAGAACCAGTCAGAACTGCATACCTTAGTAGTTCTTACGCGACCCTCTCCCTCCCCAGAAAGGTCTTGCCTCCTTGTATGCAGGAGCAACAAGGGCCCCGACGTGCCTCTGTCGCCATCAACCAACAGACACAACATCAGTCAGATGGTGTTTCACAAAATCAGGAAAGAAGATCTTGAATTTGTAAGCGTTTCTCTCACAATTCTCATGAATCAAAGTGCAGCGCCGAGTGTTTAGGGTCTAGAAACGCTGACTGTGGCCTCGCTTTCAGAATGAAAGCTTGGGTCAAGGGACTTTTACCAAAATCTTCAAAGGGATCCGGAAAGAGCTGGGAGATTACGGCCTCATGCATCAGACCGAAGTAGTCATGAAGGTCCTTGACCAGGCCCACCGGAACTACTCAGAGGTCAGTGGTCGAAGTGTGACGCCCTTCTATACCTCCACAACTCGCTTCCTGCATCAAAAAAAGAATAGATTGCCTTGGTTGTGTTTTACGGACTGGAAGAGTTGCAGGAGATGTATAAGAATATCATATGATGTGCTATATATCATGAAAAGTCCTTTAATACTCTTAATAGCTTTAGCATTTCCCATATCTTTTACTTCTGCGGGCTTTTATTTATTTCTGAGAAAATTAAGTCTCTTTTTACGTCACAGACTGACGGAGATCCTTAAATATGAGCTGATAGAACCATGGTTGCCACCTGGTTTACCTCTGAAAGGACATAAGTGCAAACCTAACTGTCTTGTGTTTCAGTCTTTCTTCGAAGCTGCCAGCATGATGACACAGTTGTCCTATAAACACCTGATCCTTAACTATGGCGTCTGTGTCTGCGGAGAGGAAAGTAAGTCAATCGCTAATGTCAAGACGCTTCCCTGTGAGCTTCACAATTGGCGTAGTGGGTTATATATAGTGGGATTACTGTACCCTCCCCCACAATCACCTTCACCTTTCGTGCCATTTCGTGTCATGATTCTGATTCTCTTGCCAATGCAGCCATCTGTTAAGCCAGACCAGACACGCTGCATGTCCAAAACTGACACTCACTAATGACTGCGTGCAGGTAGATAATCCCACCGGCTGGACGGCCATCAACAGGCAGGAAATGTTTGTGACATACATGTAAGAAACACCAGAGGCTTTGGTGAAGGTGCCTCCATTGTAGGAATTTGAGAGGAAGACGACACAAGTGCAGTTTAAAGCCAAATGGAGCCAAGGCTGGGGAAATGATTATAAATGGGCATAAAATTAGAATGTTTTTGATTTTATTCTTACGTATGATGGAATTAAGCCTACATTTGACACGTTGGGCTAAATCTTTTTATTATTTCAGATATAATGGTGCAGGAGTTTGTAAAATTTGGCTCCCTGGACACCTACCTGAAGAAGAACAAGAACTCTGTAAACATCCTTTGGAAGCTGGAGGTGGCTAAGCAGCTCGCTCAGGCCATGAACTTCCTGGTAGGGACCTATATTCGCCAGTTTCAGGAAGTCACTTTTAATATATACAAATGTTTTGTTTCGATGTTCCACAGGAGGAGAAGCATCTTGTCCATGGCAACGTGTGTGCTAAAAACGTTCTCCTGATCAGAGAGGATGACTGGAAGGCTGGAAACCCTCCCTTCATCAAACTGAGCGACCCTGGCATCAGCATTACTGTCCTGCCCAAAGAGAGTGAGTGCGAGTTCCACCCAAAGTGCAGTTCTCTATTCCTCTTTCAAACCAACTGGGGTTTATTTTTTTTGTTACCAGTCCTGGTGGAGAGGATCCCCTGGGTACCTCCTGAGTGTCTCACTGATCCTGCCAACCTGAGCCTGGCAGCAGACAAATGGAGCTTTGGCACGACACTTTGGGAGATCTGCAGTGGTGGAGAGAAGCCTTTAGCATCACTGGACAACACTAAGGTAGGGCTGCTGTATTTATTATTAACACAATCAGCATTGAGGCTGTTATTTAGCAGGTTGGTCGTTTAAAGTAGAAGAAAATTCCCTTTTTAAATATAAGTAGTGCTTTGACTGACATCTAACATGGGAGCGTTAAATGTTGATTGATTGAGCTCACCTCTCTGTACATTATGTCTTTACTAATTCTTACAGAAAATCCTCTTCTATGAGGACCAGTACCAGCTTCCAGCTCCAAAGTGGATCGAACTGGCAAATTTAATAACCAGCTGCATGGACTACGAACCGACATTCAGGCCCACGTTTCGTGCCGTTATCCGTGACCTCCACAGCCTCTTCACGCCAGGTTGGTTCAGGTGCTCAGTCCCCAATGTAGGGACCACCCACACATCAGACACCTTTATCAGGGTCTCCTCATGTCATTACCAGCTACCGTTTGGAATTATGCAAGGAAATCTGAGGATTCTTCAGAACTCTGATCCTTTGAAAGATGGCTAAACAAGTCATTGAACTTATTAATTGCATAGCAGATGAGATTTTAGGGACTGTTCCATTTTTTTAGGTGAATCTTCTCTCCATAAATGTGGATGTAATTAATTTCCTATCTGTGAAAGTGCCTGAATTTGTGCTTGTTTTTCCCCAGACTACGAACTGATTGTAGACAGCGACATCCTGCCAAACAGGACAGTGGGCGCGGGCTGGTCATCGGGAGGGTTCGATAGTCAGGAGCCGGCCCAGTTCGAGGAGAGACACCTCATATTCCTACAGCAGCTGGGCAAGGTACCAACGCAGCAAGGGAGCTTTTAATCTTTACTTTACTCATCCGGTTTGCATGAATATAGATCAGTTGTCCATATTGTTTATTTTTTCACTCAAAACACCAAAAGATGTTCTAAATGTGATGTCCGCCCTCTCTCAAAGGGGAACTTTGGCAGCGTGGAGATGTGCCGATACGATCCGCTTCAGGACAACACCGGCGAGGTCGTGGCCGTGAAGAAACTGCAGCACGGAACGGCGGAGCACATCCGAGACTTTGAGCGAGAAATCGAGATCCTGAAATCTCTGCAGCACGAGAACATCGTCAAGTACAAAGGCGTCTGCTACAGCGCAGGTACAGTTCACGTCCCGTCAACATTGTCAGTGTTTCCGGGAAGGTTGCCTGAGAAAAGCTGGAATTCTGGCAACTGCAGCCTCAGTTGCATTAACCGGAGCCTTAATAAAGCAAAAAAACTTCCATGAACATTTTCAACATCCCAGGTCGACGGAATCTGCGTCTCATAATGGAATATCTTCCCTTCGGAAGTCTGCGAGACTACCTCATGAAAAACAGGGAGAGGATCGACCATAAAAAGCTCGTGCATTACTCTTCCCAGATCTGCAAGGTACTTCCTTCGACCCAGTGTGTGAAGTTGTTTTTAAGAAGCACAGCGCCACATTTCCTCCCCTCTGTGTCCCGGCAGGGAATGGAGTACCTGTCCACCAAGCGCTACATTCACAGAGACCTGGCAACGCGGAATATTCTCGTGGAGAGCGAGTCGAGGGTGAAGATCGGAGATTTTGGCCTCACCAAAGTCCTGCCTCAAGATAAAGAGTACTACATGGTGAAGGAGCCGGGAGAGAGCCCCATATTCTGGTCAGAGCTTTTGGGTTTTTGGTATTTCTCCATCGCCCTTCGTGGCCACCTTTGCTCACCAGCGTGCACCATTGTTGCAGGTACGCGCCCGAGTCTTTGACTGAGAGCAAGTTCTCGGTGGCTTCGGACGTCTGGAGCTTTGGGGTGGTGCTCTATGAGCTCTTCACCCACAGCGACAGGAACAGCAGCCCTCCCACAGTACGTGCCAGCACACACCGGTGCACGGGCAGCGTCATTTCTAGCCCCCGAGCAGTCGACAAAACCCATTTTAACTGAGACTCTTGGTGTTTAACGAACAGTGCAGATCCTCTTCATGTCCACATTCACTCTGTTTTTCCAGGTCTTTATGTCCATGATGGGAAATGACAAGCAGGGACAGTTGATTGTTTATCACCTCATTGAACTCCTGAAGTCTGGCAGCCGGCTGCCTCCACCTCTGGGGTGTCCCACGGAGGTGAGGACAGCCACCATCTTTGTCGTCGTGCATGTGACTGTCTGGTGCTGACCAGGATTCAGTGCAGTTATTTTTAGCAGTTTGTAGAAGACAGCATCAGCGTATTCTAAACTGGGAAACAAACCTTTTAATGCTCTTCCTGTCTTGGTTTTAGTCAGAACAACGTGGGTGTTTGTGTTTCATGCCTTTTTCTTTCTTTCAGATGCACGAGATTATGGAGCAGTGCTGGGACAAGGATCCCTTCCTGCGTCCTTCTTTCAAGGAGCTCGCTCTGAGCATCGACCTGTTCAGGGAAAACAAGGAATTTTAGGCAGAGTCACCCGAAGTGCCGCGCTTGTCTTCATTGGAGTCACTTTAGCTGTTTGAGCTCACAGACTAAAGCCATCTCGCCCACCGCGTCAGGTGTTGGCGTGTTGCGCGCCCGCTTGTCAATTCAGTTGTATTTATATTGTGTATCTGAATCCAACAGCAGCATCACTTGTGATAATACACCTTACGTTCGCCGCAGACCAGCCCAAATGATGGAAAGGATCTCAGAAAAGGGCCCTGAAGTCAGTGTGTTATCTATCAGGGTGGGTTTGGGAGGGTGGAGAGAGCATTAGATTACTGACAGTATTAATATTAAGACTTGCAGATGAACTACTGCCAATGTGCCTTTAAGCAAGGCCCTGATCCCCTTTATCTTGTGAATTTACTGTGTTAAAGTGTTTGAAAGAAAGGGTGTTACTTTGCAATGTGATGTCCAGACAGATAGCTAGCAGGACTGGTTCTCGATGTGGACTGTTTCTGTGTACCTGTATATATCTACCATATATTTGTGTACATATCTCTAGAAGAAATTTCTAATTTTATAAAAACAAAATATAGTAAATTCTATATTTGCTGCCAGCAGGGTGTCATGGGAATGAACTTTATATAAAAAGTGATTTAAAAATCTGTTACTTTTGGTGGTGTGAAAAGTAAAGATCTGTTTCCTTCAACATCGTCAGTCTGTTTTGTTCCAACATCCCAGGAATATTTTGCCTGTATTTCTAGTGATAATATCGATCATCCTCGTTCATTTGGGAGCCGCTGCACGCTAAGCAGCCTCGTCCAGCCAGGCCCATAATCCAACTGTGTTTTCCATCCAGCAGCTTTCACCTGGAACCCCACTCTTTGAAAGCAGTCGCCTACCTGGAAGGAGCAAAATCCTGGCTGGATTACAGGCCTGCAGATGGGGTCGATGACCCCCGTGTCTGAAAATTTCACAACCTTTTGTTTATGTAAATGTTTTAATAGTAACATAAAATACCTTTTAAGGTGTCTTTTTTTTAAACCAAGAGTTGCTGCAGTGAGCTGCAGCCTCACGAAAGCAAAAGTTACGTCATTGGTTGGTTTTTTTTAAAACCTGTTGCTTGTTTTTTGTTCAGAAATTAGGGCTAACCACGAGTTTTCCCAACAGCCATCATTACAGGAGATGTTTGAAACTGATAAAGGGAGAATTTGTGGACTTCTGCAGCCCTCTGTATGTGGAATTCACTAAATATGAATCATTGCTGGCTCTTGTCTTTGTTCATTCATGAGTTTGCTTCTTGCACTGGCAGGGTTGTTGTGCTCTTTGGCCATGAATGCTGTTGAATGTGACTTCCTTCTCTGTGGTGATGGTGATCCTGGCTGTTAAGATAAGATTGAAAATGTTTTGCTTGGCCACTTTGTGCCTCGTGGGGGTGGGGGGGCAGCCCATCATGGGGGCCCTGGGGGTTTGGTTCCTTGTCCTTGCTCTAGGGTGGTGTGGTCCCTCCCTTGCTACCAGAGCACCTTCCATGTCTTGTCTGTGCTGTGTCTTGAACCAGGAACCTGCTGCTTCTTAGCCCAGTCCTTAACAGACTGAGCCACCACTGCCACCACCCTAATAAAAACAAACCTTTAAAGTCTCACTGATACGCTATCTGGAGGCTAGCTAATCCTTCATGCCTTATGAGCTACCCCAGTCACAGCGGTGTCATTGTACCTGAAATTGGCAACAATCTGCAAGGAAAACATGCACACGCTCAAATGTTTGACACTTTTTACTACAGAAACCGATTAGAAAATAATTAGATCAGGTCCATCATCTATGGCCGACAAATGTAACACATATGAAGACTTTTTTTTTACACATAATCCATAGCAACAAAAGCCACAACAAGCTATTTCATATTGTAAAAGTATTTGAAAGATTTTGAAAATAAAAGGACAGCGAAGGCAACTATTTTACATAAAAGAAACAGAGGCACCGAGGGCTTCTTTAGAGATGATGGGAGTCTGACTGTACTCAAAGTACAGTGGGGCAGAGCTATTTTCCAGGAGTTGCCTTTAGTATTTAATGGTGCAAAAGTTACACCTTTGGTCCATTTGAAGAGATCAAGAAGGGGGAAAAAAAGCCCATGACCTGCGTAAGAAGGGCATCCAACTGTCCACCTCACACGGTCTATCTCAGCTTAATGTCTTTCAGGTCTCATTGCTGCAGCCTTTTAAACCTCTGCTGAAAGGAATTACCCCAAATTTGTCATGTTAAGGTGTCAAAACACCAACAGAACTGCGAGAAAACGGCAGAGAACATCTAGTGTCTAAGCCTAATTAAGGCTCAATTCACATTTCCTGTGACTAAACTCTGATTTTGTCCTTGTGTGAGACAGATTTAATTAGTGAATGGGGATCTATATATCCAGGGAATGTATTAAATACCTGCACGAATGTGAGCCGTCATGATGTGTAAATCTGATCTGATCAGCAAGCTGGAATCAAAGCATGAGGCTGGAAATGTGAAGAAAGCGGATTTTCTTCCCCCCACAATATAAATATTCTCAATTCTATAAAAACGATCTTAAATGTGCACTGTGCATACCGGTAATTTGTTTTTTTAAAGTCATCCCCATCAATGACCTTGGATCTGACCTTAACAACCAGCACACTACACATCTGCAATGGACATCATGAAAGCAGAGACACTTTCTTCAGCTCACGTCATCTTTAACCTGTCGCGTCGCCTTTCTCTCACGCGTTAACTAAAGCAAACAGAAGGTTTCGATGTGTCCAGACATCGGGGGTCGCCTACGAGGAGGCTCTCTTCTCCTCGTACGGAGACTCGTAGACCTCCATGGGTGGGCAGGTGCACACGAGGTGCTGGTCACCGTAGATGTCATCGATCCTGGAGATGCTTGGCCAGAATTTGGAGTCGGGCCTAATGAATGGCTGCAAAGGGAAGATAAAATGTCTAAGTAAAGCATGTTTATGCTGAGAAAGAACTTGTTTTCTGCAAATACTGTATAGCAGTACAGTATTTTCTCTGTATTAATGTTATTTCCTGCTGCTTGGTACATCCACACCAGTTAAAAGCTGTCTGTTTGCCTTCTTTATACCCAGTCATTTGAATAAAGGGGTAATTCGCATATGTCGTCACTAGAGGGAGACACAGACGTTGAATCTCCAGACTGATTTTTGGCATATCCTGAATATCTGAAACGCCTCGATCTTATTGCTGTTGTCATTTATATCAGGATTCAAGCAGCATCAGTTCATGAGAGTGATTGAAGTACCAGCCTATTTAATCATGTATACAGGAGGATGCAGTTGCTCTGCACCATTGCACAGACAGGGTGAAAGTTGTACCAACTCTCTTATGTCACCAAATGAGTGAAACAACAATATGAAAACCTGGGTGTGCATCCTGAGGCACGCATACTTTGCTACACAATAGTTAGTAACATTAAATTTGGTCTATATTAAAGAGGCAATGTGGTCTGTTCGGTTTTCAAAAAGCACAGACAGGTAGTTAGATACACCAACAAGGAAGAGGATGCAATAGCAACGCGAGAGCAGGGGCTGAGAGGAGGAGCTGGAGACACTCACCAAGGGGAAAGCGGCATGTTCCCTGGAGTAGGGTCTGTCCCAGGTGGAGGATGAGACGCAAGCCAGAGAGTGAGGGGCCATCTGCAAACAGATACACGTGAGGACCCTCACAGGTCAGAGCTGCCTACATCTGCTGGTTGAAGGCAGAATTTCCTCTCATACAGATACAGGAGCTGTGAAAGGCACCTTGAGGGGGTTGATGCGGGAGTCCATCCTTCCCTCCTCGATGTCAGCGATTTCCTGTCGGATACCCAGCAGAGCGTCGCAGAACCGGTCCATCTCGGCCTTGTCCTCCGACTCCGTGGGCTCGATCATTAAAGTTCCGGTCACCGGCCACGACATGGTGGGCGCATGGAAACCTGCACAACAAAATTCCAGTTTGCAGAGCCCAAAAAGAACACGCTCAAACAGGGCAAGTGTGCGTCATCGTACCGTAATCTTGCAGCCTCTTGGCCACGTCCACAGCCTCGATGTTGGCCGTCTTCTTGAAGGGCCTCACATCCAGAATGAACTCATGAGCTACAAAACCTGCAAAGGAAGGAAGGGAAAGTTGAACAGAAGCTGATCTGAATGAATGAAAGTGATGAAAATGCTCAAAACTCCAGAGCTTTCAAAGTTCACTACCTTTCCTGCCTCTGAAGAGGATCTTGTAGTGACCTTCCAGCCTTTTGGCCATGTAGTTGGCATTCAGGATGGCCACCTCTGAAGCATGAAGCAGTCCTTTGGCTCCCATCATCTAAAGACCCAGTCATTTAGTTTAACAAAACAGACATTTCTATATTCTCTGTTATCTGAACATGGTTCCTGTCTCAGATAGTCTCGACTGACCTTTATGTAGGCCCAGGAGATGGGCAGGATGGCGCTTGAGCCCCAGGGCGCGGCGCTGATGGTGCCCAGTGAGCTGCTGCTGTTGACTGAATGCATGGGTACCACGGGATGACTCGGGAGGAAGGGAGCGAGGTGGGCCTTCCTATGAAACATCAAACAATTTTCCTTTCTTAAACAGGTTTTTGCCTTTCGAAATCCGATGACTTATTCAGAACGAGGGTTGATCGCTCGAGTGCGTCTGGTTACAGGTCGTTACTACTGAGGTGTGCGTTTTTTGTCAGTGTGTTAAACGTACACTCCGATCGGGCCCATGCCGGGTCCACCTCCACCGTGAGGGATACAGAAGGTCTTGTGCAAGTTGAGGTGAGACACATCGGAGCCGTAGTCTCCAGGACGGCAGAGCCCAACCTATTACACATCAATAACACCAGATCACCAGAGGTTAAAGGTCAGGGAGCAATATCCTACAACTGACAAGTGTCAATAATGACCGTACAACAACCGCCTGCATCTCCTACATTTCCCATCTGCCTCTCTCACCTGGGCGTTCATGTTGGCGCCGTCCAGATAGACCTGGCCGCCGTTCGCGTGAATCAGGTCGCAAACTTCTCTGACGTGCTCCTCAAACACGCCGAAGGTGGAGGGGTAGGTGAGCATCATGGCGGCCAGATTAGCCTTGTGTTTGTCCACCTGCAAGAGAGCAGCAGCGTTCATATACTGGTCATGAGGAGCGGCGAATCCAGTGCCCAGACACCGTTTGTCGACCTGTGATGACCTTTGTGTTGCGGTAGCTTTAAAGAGTTCTCACCAGAGCCTTCAGGTGTGCCAGGTCAGTGTTGCCGTCTTTGTCCACCTCCACCACCTGAACCTTCATGCCAGCCATCTGAGCGCTGGCTGGGTTGGTACCGTGGGCCGACTTGGGGATCAGACATACCTGAAGTCAAGGACAGAAAAGCGCCAATCAGCCAAAGTAAGGTTAATTAGAAAGGACTAATTTGTAGCATGACCATTTAGTTGAAGGACCTTCCTCATGGGCAGTGGTGGAGTGTAACTAAGTACTTTTACTTATGTGCTGTTCTGTCCTGTTCTCAAGTACTGTGCTATACTTTTACAGTACAGTGTTCTCATTAATGAGTGTTTTAACTTTAAACTTCACAGCTGTATTTACTGAAGAGCTTATTAACGGAGGTATTTCTACATGTACATTTACCTGCTCTTAAAAATCCAATGCATTTGTTTTTGCTTTTAACATCAATTTAATTATCTAGGAATTATGTGGATGACCGCCCTGCGTCCATTAAATTGTTTTAAAATATATGATGTTAAAGAACCTCGATATAGTTAATAAATACAACATTATTTTAGTATGCCAAAGGAGTTTAAAGTGCTATGTGAACAACGGGGCTGTGACCTGACACCCTGCAACTAATATGTAACCTGTTCCAAATTGATTTTATCCCTTATTAGGGTGACACTTCTGACATTTTGCAATGAAGACACACAATGACTCGGTGGGTTGTGCAACCCTGTCAAATGACTGGAAGAGAAAACACAGCCGAGCCTGTCACAACAGCTTTCTGAGTCTTAAAACATCCAAATATGGAATCTTGAAAGTAGGTGGCCTGTAGTCAGATGGCTGTGACCTCGGCCCCGATGTTTGCACAAATGGTTGTTAGTTTGGACCTTGACTGTTTCAAGGGATCATGCCACTATCTAAGACATACTGTACGTACTAATAAGGGCTCTATTAGAAACAAAGGCCAATTTACGGGGCATGCTGAAAGACTTCAGTCAGCTAGTCTGTAATCTCCCAGGATGGCTTATCATCAGAAACTACGACTAATCAGCACTTCGATTTTACTGGTTAGAGGTTTCAGGTCAAAGCTGCTGGGAGGTGATGGTGCTTGGACAATGTGACCCGTGTTCATGTGAACACAGAGCCTGACTGTCAAGGGCTGATATGGTGCGATGAGCATGAGGAAAGAACATAAAGATATCAATTACCTGTAAAGGATTAGGTATCAGCAAATGTTCATCCTCATATCTGAGGATAATAAAATTGGTAGATTGCCTTTTTTAAAAGGCCTGTATTCAGGTCCATGTCTGCACACCAACACCAAGTTTAGTTTAGGTAGGCAAAGACAAAAGTGGTTTACAACTGAAACTACTTTTGGATTTGATTGCAAGGCTTCTGGAACTTCTTTCTGTTTGTGATAAAGGGGGACACTTTCACTCTCTTTGACACACTCTTTAACAGAAACCTCATTGGTGTCGATTCCTGCTTCCACTGAAGCGCCGTTTCCTGGGAGCACACTTACAGTTCTTGAGTTTTCGCCTTTGGAGTTCAGGTAGGCTTTAATGGCGGCCAGGCCGGCATATTCTCCCTGAGCGCCACTGCAAGACAGGACAAAACGAAAGCGTGGTCACATACTGGACATTCTTACCTCCGTACAGTTCAAAGGTCATCCCTCACAGGTGGGATGAACCCAGCAGCATGATAACAAACAGGCCAACATAGCAGAGTGTGATAATAATAAACCCTGAGATAAGTGGTGATAGGCTGCAGAGGTGGGTGTGTTCCGTCCCCTCAAGCGTGCAGCATGACACGTTTTTCACAACCCTGCTTTGAGCAGACCTCAGAAACGCAGCCAAAGACATTATTGACAGAGGGGAAATGTTTACGACTGTAGTATTTTGCTTGGAAAAAAAACTCTGGAAGATTAAACTGATCAGACTAATCTACTCTTTTGTATCAAGCTTTTAATGCGCCTCAATTTTTTAGGCGTTGCGATGAAACTCTGGTGGCACTGAATCTGCAGACATGTACGGCCTGGGGCCTCATGTTTGATTCAAGCAGCATCAGCCTCTGTGGGCTCACCTGTTCGGCTGGAAGGAGATGCTATCATAACCTGTCACCTCGCACAGGTCCCTCTCCAGTTGTCTGAAAAGCTTCTGGTAGCCTTCAGCCTGATCCAGAGGCACGAAGGGGTGAATGTTGGCAAACTCCCCCCAGGTGATGGGCTGCGTGAGGAGAATGGCAGTGGAGTGACTTGTTTTTATCCACAAGTCATGTGATGGAAATAAATGATGACCTTTATCAGGGGTGTCAAATTTACGGCCCGTGGGCCAAACCCGGCCCACATGAAGTTCAAATCCGGCCCCATGTGAGAGGAATATGATGCCGGAATTATGAAAGACCAAAACTGCAGTTTGTTCTTGCAGTTGTGGAACATGACTTGGTCCAAAATAGCAACACTCTAAATGTATATGTACTAACATACATACACACACGACATAAGAGATACATTTGGATTTCTCCTTATCTATGGATTAAGATATTATTTTAGTAGTCAGGCCCACTAGAGATCCATCTTTGTTGTGGACTAAAGGTAGTTTGACACTCCTGACCAGTCTCTGTCCTTTCATCACAGGGTTGGACTCACCATGAGCTCTGAGGAGCTGTTCAGCTTCATGGTGCAGGAACCCTGAAGAAGAACCAGCAGCGTTTAAAATGCGATCACAAGATGGGAGGAAATGCTTGCAGCTCACGTGCTTCTGGATATTACTGACCAGTGGGATCATGCTGTGCACCAATGAGATGTCCTTGTTCTCCAGACGCTTCATGTATCTCACGATGTTGGTCTCAGAATGATAGCTGGAGAGAGGATCAACACAGGGTGTCCCATGTCAGTGCTTGCCAGCCAGTAATTTGTCACGGAGGCCTGGTTGCTCCGCACACTGGCACGACACCACCATTGCTGGTGGACGTAAGTCATATTTAACCTCTTGAAAAGGCTTAACTTTAAGCTTTCAATTGAGCAATAATTTCCAGCCCAACTGGAACGTTTGCAATTGAGATTCTAAAACCTGTTTTTTGGCTTACTGTCTGCACACTATAAATTTCCATCTGTTGTGGCACGTTCTCAGCACCTCCCCACTCCTGTCTGAAATGTTAGGAGTTCATCTAAGTTCTGCAAGATCTGGAAGGCTGACCTGACTCCCAACAGAGCCGGTCACTTTTTTTGGCATGTCAATAACATAAATTTAAGGATTTTTTTTTAATGCCAACTGTTTACTTGATATCTCAGTAGAGGAACACATTGTGAAGAATGTTAACAGCTGTTCTGCCAGACCTGTTAAAGATTGGGTGTGTGAGGTATTTGCTCGTCCTCTTCAAAGGACTTCCCATGATCCCTTTGGGCCGTTCCCCCATCTGCTCGGCGATTAGCTCCTGACAACAGAACGGTTCAAAGGACAACCGCAGGTAAAACACTGAGGGAAGCTGACAAGGAAAGCATGCAAAAAATAAAAAGGAGAAGACGTACAGCTGAAGATTCACAGCCGAAGACCCAGAGCAGGTCGTCTAAATCCCTCTCGGACACCGTCTCATCCAGAGAAACGCCCAGCTGTTGACAGAGAACAGCACTGTTATCAATAAAGGCATTATTACTAGTGTGCAAGTGATATTCAAAGAACAGATCTTTTAAAGAAAACGTTTGACGGACGTGACGGTGCACGTGAATTCCAGTTCCAGTGTTTTACGAGACTGCTGTAGCACAAGTTAATGAACCACCCGGACACCCACCACTCCCTCGCTGTACAGTCTCAGATTTATCTGCCTCTGAGCTGCTCTCTCCAGGATGTCTTTGGCTGCCACCCCACAGGTGATCTTTAAGGTGTCGAAAAACATGTCACTGTGTAGCCGGTGCCCCGCTCTCTTCAGGCCTGAAAAACAAGTGCGGCATCCAGTTACCGAGACACCAAAGCCTTTGATTGCGTCATGACTCAATAGCAGTACGTCTGCGGTGCATCGAATCGGTCTGGATGAGGGAAAAGTCACCTTCGGCGAGGATCAGAGTGGCGCTGTGCGTTCTCTTGGCGATGTGTTTGAGCCCCTGCGGACCGTGATACAGAGCAAACATGGCGGCCATGTTGGCGAGCAGAGCCTGGGGTAAAGGTATAAATAGAGATACTTTATCTGGCATCATGAAAAATTATTATATTTCAATTGCTGCCAAACAACATGTTTTATTGGCAGGGGGGGTGTCTAGGTTTTACCTGTGCAGTACAGATGTTGCTGGTTGCTTTGTCTCTGCGGATGTGTTGCTCTCTGGTTTGCAAAGCCAGTCGAAACACCTCCTTCCCAGCTGCATCTCTGAAAGAGAAATATGCATATTTAACGAATTGGTGCAGCTTGAGCTTTGCCTCGTTGTGAGGGTCTGACTTTGTCTTAAAGTCCCAGGCTATTTTGGTGACGCAGTGACATATGGGGAAGTTTCTTAAGGATAAAAACATGTTTTCCAGGGCTTTTTGAAGCGGTTTGTCTCACCTTGTGACTCCGACCATTCGGCCAGGCATCATCCTCACCAGGTTCTCTTTCACAGCGAAGAAGGCAGCGTGAGGACCACCGTAGCAAAGAGGAACCCCAAACCTCTGGGAGCTGCCGAGCGCGATGTCGAATCCAAACTCTCCCGGAGGCCGCAGCACACAAAGCGCCAACAGGTCTGTGGCGCAGCAAGCCAAAGCCTGGATACAGCAAAAAGAGGCTGTATTATCAACCTCAGTGCTGCCCCATAAAGACCCCTCTCATGTGCTCTTACCCCTCCCTTGTGTGCCCGGTCCACCAGAGCAGTGAAGTCTTCCACCCTGCCGTCAGTGTCCGGATACTGGACGAGTACCCCAGTCACGTCCTTCCCGCTGAAGTCCATCTCATGAGGCAGCATCAGCACGGTTTTCACTCCGATATAACTGCAAGACAAGTGAGTCACGCTGGTTTATAGAACTGTTATACACCAGTCAACATTCAAAAAAAATGAGCTTTTGTAACAAACCGCTGGATGATTTCAGTACACATACTTGGCTCTGGTCTGCACTACAGCTATAGTTTGCGGGTGGCAGCGTGGGTCAATATAGAAAGTTCTTCTTTTGTTCTGTCTGTAAGGAGTTGGCGAGTAAACACAGTTAGTGATAAGTAAAGATTAAAGACAGGAAACAACTGCAGACGTCACACGTGTAACACCATGTGCTCTGAAAACTGAAATGATTGTACCTGTGGCAGAGCTGCATGGCCTCGGCAGCAGCCGTCCCTTCATCCAGCAAGGAAGCGTTGGCCACTGACATGCCGGTGATGTCACATATCATGGTCTGGTAGTTGAGGAGGGACTCCAGGCGACCCTGAGAAACTTCAGGCTGGTAGGGTGTGTACTGAGTTACCCTGACAACAGGACAGGAACGGTCAGCCCAGCAGTGTGATTTCAGACCGGAGGACAACAGCACAAAAGATGGGGGTGTCGGAGGCGGGGGTCAGGACAGTGGAATGCTTTGTGTGACTCCCTCATGTTGGAGATTTGCAGAAATTAAAAAAAGCATCTGACCTCAAATGAGCTAAAGTCATGGGACTCATGATTTAAAGCAGCATCTTTAGATTAAGTTATTACTGGCTTCAGGTGTTCCGCCGTCATCTGACAACACTCACCAGCCAGAATTTTCCAGCAGATTGCGCTGGATGGGGGGTGGCACCGAGCAGTTGTAGTAACCCATGCCGATGTAGGACCTCCACACTTTGTTCATCGATGCGATCTTCTGTAGGGACTCCAGGATCTCATTCTCACCTGCAAATATTGTAGTAAGTCAACTCATCACGTCACCAAAGCCACAAAGGTTTGCCACACATACTATTTATGAGCAAAGCAAACATTCCTCGGGAAGTGGCTCAGTCTGGCACATGATCAGAACAATCAGCCACACCCGTTAATACGCCTCCGCCCTCAAACATCTTACATGCAAACACATGCAAGGTTTTTTCGTTTTTCCAGTTAACTGAGCCAACAATGGCAAATGCACCCTTCCATTCTGCGCTGACATTCAGTAATTGCACGCTCAGCCTTTGAGATTCCTCTGACTTCCTGTGCTGCTTAGCAACTCAGAGGAATAGACGACCCCATCTATCCCAAACAAGAGCCCTAATCTGTCCTGTTTTGACCCAAAAGGACACTATTATCTCCCTGGTCATTAGGACTGGAGTCTGTAAACACATGTTATTCCTGTCCAGGATATGTTTAGAGGTGTTGGCGTTCTGTGTTTGTGAGTTTGTTTCAGAAGAGTGCTTTCCCATGGTCCTGGAGTTCTGCAGGGCAGCGCACAAAAAAGCCTGATTCACAATCATCCAGGAGGTCCATTGTTGGAGTGAGAATCTCTCGCTCGCTTTGCAAA
The DNA here is from genome assembly GCF_003711565.1 of Takifugu flavidus. Taxonomy (NCBI): domain Eukaryota; kingdom Metazoa; phylum Chordata; class Actinopteri; order Tetraodontiformes; family Tetraodontidae; genus Takifugu; species Takifugu flavidus. Next base: position 5,025,364 of record NC_079524.1, on the reverse strand, counting down.
CTGAAGCCCTTCAAAGCTGAATAAGCAGAAAAGAAGCACAGACTCGGGTCGGGTCCGTTCCTTCAGCATGGCTTGCTGCATTATGAAACATAGTCAGGAGAAGGATGGACGTCCGGACAGGTCGAGGCCTTGTGGTTGCCCATCATGCCACTCAATCACCACTGTACATATAAGGCTATTTTCATCAAGCCACAGCTGAAATTGTCCAAATCAGGAAAAAAAACAAACCATAACACTATGGCCATGCATCATTATTCACAGCTCCAGCCAATGTCTCAATTCTCCAGACTGCATCTGTTGTAAATGCAAACAAGCGAATCCATGCACAGCAGCGAATAAAACTATATCTGCCCTTAAAAGAGAGCTTGGATGCATGGACACTGGATGGATGGGGGTGTAGAGAGAGAAGAATAAAACAGCACCCTGGCAAATCCTATGCAAGACAATCTGAAGTCACCTTATTAGGAAGCCTCTCGGCTGTGATGTAATGTGAACGCTATAACCAGATTGAACTGGACTTGGGCCTGAGCTCAAGGCTCAACTTTACACTCCAGTTGCCATCCTATGAGCATCGGCTTCCCAACAGGAGATTGGTGCCGCTCGCCGAGTTTCTCAAAAACAACTCCAAATATGTTCAAAGGAAGACTTAACTGGGGAGAGCGCTTCCCGGAACACAATAGAGGCGCAACCTACATTTCAGCCACTCGCTCGGCTCTATTCAGCGCCCGTTTCATGTGGGAGGATGGCTGCTGGAGAGTGGGACCAAAAAAAAAAGCAGCTTTGCAAACATTTCCACGATTGTTTGATGCGCCAGTGATGCGCGAAGTGATGGTGCTGCACAAGCAGAGCATATTTTCCGAAATAAAGATAAACTTACAGACTGGATCATCCATTTTCATGCTGCGCCGCATTCGGATCGAGCTTGGCACCGTGTTTTCGATCAACTGGTCGATCGACTGTCACAAGAATGATTTAAAAAAAAAAGAAGATTTTGATCAATAATTAGCAACATAATTGAGCAGGTGGTTTATGCATTTTTAGGCACTGTTAATGTTTTGTGAAGGGGGCGTGCGTCTCTTACCTCGAGTCCCAGAACATCCAGCATTTCTCTCTTCTCTCGGTCACCTGGACCGATATGCCTCTCTGTAAAATCATCATGTCTGGGTAATATTCTCTCAATCTGCCTGGACGAGATGGCCGCGGAAGTCCTCAAACCCCTGAGCGCCGCTCCTGCTGAGGATGATGGGGATGGTGATGAGGCGGACGCACCGCGGGTCCGGATCCTGCCCTGAACTTTCCACGCCAGGCGACTCTTCTCAGTCAGATGCCGACACGGGGCGCGGGGATTCGCCGACTTGGCCAAGAGGAGTCCCCAGGACTTGGCGCAGCTCTGCATCTCCGAAATCTCTGGGGGGGAAGGTCCAATAACCCTGAAACGGTGTCTGCTGCCGTGACCTCCGCGCGTTCGACTGCTTTTCCTACTGCTCCCTGCAGGAATCTCTGCTCACTCCGAAAAGCCCCAGAATTTATACAACAGCATCGTTGCACAAAAGCGCACCAATCAGAGCGCAGCGCTCTGTGACGTGGTCAGGACGCCAGAAAAACAGCAGCGAAACTTTTTTAACCCCCCCCCCCACACACACACACACACACACACGCACACACACGCCACCACTACCCTCCCCTCACGTGCCCCAGCTCGCGAGATGCCGAAGTTGGAAATCGGGAACTTAGAACTTTTCGGGATTAAAGCCACGGGAAAAAATTCTAATGAACCATCTCACGCGAAATATGACAATCTGACAAAATAAGATGATTATGAGGCTTTAAAAAAGACTATATGATTTACGAAAGGGGTCCAAAATGCACTTTCAATTTTGAAGCATTGAGCACTGCGTCGCAGCAGCCAGGGCTGCATTAGGGTCGATGTTGAGCCAAAGGAAGGGTTTTTTTCTCCCCATTGTTTATTTGCAAAGATCCTCACAGCATGAATTCACAGTTTCAATAGATTCCATGACGTCAGTGGTTTTATTTACAACTCTTTCTTGCACACGTTGAAAAGAAATAATCAATTCTTTTTCTGATCATGTCATTTCTCCTTAGGTCAGCAGCTCTTATGGAATAAATGGGCCAAGGGCTCGTTTGTGTCAATAAATAATACTAATGCTTTTAAAGATATATATAATAATTTAGACAGATCAAAAACAAGTTGTGTTACTGGCACCAATCAAATCAGAATCACCCTAATGGCCATAACCCACCACGAGTAATAGATATTAACATTTAATCCCCGCCGTCATCACGGATGCCTCGAAGGCTGCGTCCTGGTGAATCGTCCTGATGCTGGGTGCGGTAGTAGAACTAGAACCTGTTTACCTGTTGGGGTTGGCAACACCCTGCGTGATTAAGCAAACAAAACCAAGAGGTCGCGAAGCTCATGTGTAATTTCCGAACATCTGAAAGCAGCTGGATCGTTGCCTAACCCTAAATTAACTTATATTTCCTGAATGCAGTCATGATCAGCCTCAATGTGGTGTTAAATGTAGCTCATTCACTTTAACTTGTTTTAGTTGTCATGCAGTTTATCTACACACAGTATGCGGCTATGCTAAAGACGATTTAATTGCAGGTCCTTTTAACAACTAAAACTTTTGTTCACAGCTTTTCTCCAGTCAACATTTTCTCTGATAGCAAAGATGAACTGTGGGGAAAATGTCGTATCTTTGTATGTCATCTTTAAAAAATCTCTTTCCCTGTAATGTGAAAAATGTTTGCGTTGTGGATCTCAGAGGACCAACCCCTGCAAGAAAGTGGTGCAGCCCTTCAACACTTGTACTGTGCAGACTTCTCCTCGAATATTTACAGGCCTTTGATGCCAAAAATCTTCTGTGGTTTGGTGCCATGTGTTAATCCGGTTACACTGGATGATAGAAATTTGTCTGCACTCACGTCAGAGAAACAAATATTCTGTTACTCCTTGTTTTTTGTAAATACGTGTAAGAGCCCAGAATTATACAGTTAAAAAAAAAATCCAGATAAATTATGCCGATTATCTCACTCAGCTTGTTTCCTCATTCTGCAGCAAACTGTCTCTTCTTTCCTTCCATAAATTCCCAGCGATAATGCCTAAAAACAGCAGAAGCCCAAGGTTTCGGTTAGAGATAAATTTCTGCCAGCAGTCCTCCGGTTTGTTGATGTCCAATGTGTAAATCTGTAAGAGAGGGAGGAAATGATTACTTTAAAACTGCATGTTTGAGGACAACAATAGCCCTTAATGGCAGCCAAGGTCCAGACTTCAGACTTCTCACCTGATAAATTAGATGAATGGCGACTGTTGATAGCGTGCCATAATAGGGAAGGGTCTGCTCAGCATTGATCCCGGCTGTAATAAGTCCAGACATCATGGCTACTGCAAAGCCACTCAGCCATGTTTTGGTTTGTCCCTGGAACCTCAGGGCAGTAGATTTGACTCCTACTTTAATATCGTCTTCCTTATCCTGCTAACCAGAGAGAGAGGAGGTCAAGAATGTGTTGAAGACACAGTCCTAACCAAAGCCAATTTGCACCCTACGTTTCTATGGCAACTTCACAAACATGTTAGCTGTATACATGCTTTAACGCAGGAATGACAGCCTCGTTTAATGAGCCTGATAAAAATACATTTACATGTACAAACATATATTTTGATTTATTATGATTATGATAACTAAATGTACACACATGTATGCATAGTAATTGCAGAGTAATAACAGCAGCAGTTTATGCATATTTCACGTTAAAGATGAGCAATTAAGAAATTAATCCTAAACAGCACCTGAGCTTCTTTATCAAAAGTTTTATCTAAGTGCTTCAAATGAAAGGTCACAAGAAACAACGGAGCTCAAACTTCACCTGATGTGCATATATAGTGTCGTATATGAGCGTCCACATCACGCCAGAGAAATACAGCGGGAGACACACGGACCAGTCACAGGAGCCCTTGATGGCAGACCAGCCAAGCAGCGCCCCCCAGTTGAACGTTAGTCCTTAGCAGAAAAAAATGAAGGGACATCGGGCTGAAAGATGCTTTGTAGATGGGATTAATTATATAAAAACAAAAATGACATATGTTTTCATGGCGGTATATACCCAACACAAGCTGTGGCCAGTACGTGATCCTCTTCATCAACGGGTAGGTGAAGACGAGAGATAACGAAGCAGCACCCAGAGCTATGCTGTGAAGAGTAAATGAACTTTTATGGTTGTGGGTTTTCTTTAAAAAAAAAAAAAAAAAAAAAAGGAGGAGTTTTACAAGAGGTTTTCATATGGACACCAAAAAGAGGTCTAACTTTTTAATTTAAGCTCAAACTAAAAATGTTCATAAATATTAGTTGAATTCATAATACCAAGGACTTTAAATTTTTATTTTATTTTTAAGGATCAATACCATCCTTGTGGTTAATATGAAGACTATGAGATACCTGTAATAGTTGAGACACAAAAGAACCCCAAGAGCCAGAGAGAGCTGCCCTCCTAGAAAGACAAGTGCCTGCATTCGAGAAATTTCTCCTGAAGCGATGGGTCGCGTCGCCGTCCGTGCCACCTGCACCAAAATATTTAATCAAACTCTTAAATCTCAGCTTTATGAGTTGCTAATGATTAATCTCCTCATTTACCTTTTTATCAAAGTCTTTATCCCACATGTCATTGATGGTGCATCCTGCTCCTCTCATCAGCAGTGCTCCTGTACCAAAAAGGGACAGCATGCCCAGATGTGGTAAACATCCAGGGTCGGAGGCCAGTGCGATGCTCCACGTGCATGGAAGGTACAGCAACCATGTCCCTAAAATCCACAGAAATGCTATTAATCCAGGAAATTGACACGTAAACAACTTGGAGCCTCTAAAGGCAGGACATCTTTGACTGGGTGAATGTCCAGGGTCAAACAAAACACGTCACACTAACGGCATTTGTTTTCAGTAGGTTTCACAATACTAACAATACAGACCATATGTGGTCAGCGGGTGCACCTTTGTGCATGAATCAGCTTGTTTTTTGAATCATGTTAACAGTTTTTTTTTCTCCTTTGACCTCTGTTGCAATCATATAAAATTATACTGTACATTTATTTTCAACTAAATAACTTATTACATTTTAAACTCTTAATACATTTTACATACTATTGACTTCACATTAATGTATGCTGTTTCTCTTTAAAGCACTTTTAAATGCCTGTATAACAAGTATTGAAAAGCAAATACATGTACAAACCAATTGGTTTGTCTAGTCTCATCAGTCGGAGGTATGGCTGAACGGGCGCTGGTGATGAATTCACAATTGAAGCAGCCGAAAATCTGAATGACCTCTTCCCAGAGTGGAGTGTTCTCCAAAGTCCGGGTGATGATCTCACTGCAGGGGAAAACGCTCTTGGTAACACACTGGAATCTGACTGAAGAGCATCTTCATGCCTTCCTCCTCTCGTGTTCAGGAAGGAGTTGGATGTGTAAACACAGAGGCAAGAACTTCCATGGTGACTCCTCCACAGGCCTTTGGCGGTCCTGCTCAACAGCATAGCTGGGGACATGGTGTTTCTGACAGGTTACACAAAACACACAGAAGCATTCTGTCAGTCGCTTGTCACAAAGGAGGTCTAAAATGCTGAAGGGGACATTCCTTTGGTAGAGGATTACGTCCTGGTTACTCCGCTGTCTAAAGCTTGAATATCGTGAGCAAACAATGACAATTTTCTTGAGAATGTAGCTATGAAAAATGTTCGAGAAAATATCATGTATAACTAGCCCCGAAATTGTTACTGACAACATGTTGAGGGTTAGTCAATAAGTAGTTTCGCTATCTGGAAATTGAACAGAATTTATGTAACCGTATCCCTGTTGTTGACAGCTTACCAACGATAAAACTTACAACGTACGTCACATGAGACAGAATAGGACTTTCATAGAAAACGATCCATTTTCAGGACGTTCACTCCACACATGAGTCTTTTCCTGTTATGGTACGCACAACATTTGGTTCCGGAAAGACACTAGCACGACACGGAACCAATGACAAGGAAGAATCTGGTGGTTCCTGTAGTTGTGCGTGTGCACTCCACTTACATCTTTTTTGAAAAAATAAAATAAAAAAAAATAAACATTGCTTCTTTAAAACCCTTCATATTTTAAACTCTAACATCGTTGTTTGCTGTATGTTGCATAAGGGAACACCATGTTAAGCACATATTGTGCATAATTAAATGTAACCTATTTTGCGAAGCCGCTAAGCATGTTATTTTTAAAGTTCAGCAACTTTAGCAGGAAATATGTTGTAGCTTTTCATTGGTATTTTTTCGCGATTCACTGTCCGTCTTCCACTTCCTGTTACGACAGGAAGAATCCCGATGAAGTTCTATTCGCGGGAAAAATGGTGGGGGTGTGTTCGGTTGTCATCAGTCGTGAGTACTTGTATTTATTTGGTACTTGTATACATTTTCAAGAATTAGTTTAGTTTCGTTTAGAACGTCATACCCATGTTTAGTTCAAGATGAGGAATCAAACCTGAAACTTTGTTTACTGTCAGTCAGTGTTTCTGGGAAGATCACATATCACCTGAAGGCAAGAATCCCACTTAAAGCATCTCCGCTGCAACCCCACAATGGCACCAAAGAAACACACAGAAACTAGAAATAAGAAGTATTTTAAAATCACAGCCATGTGATTTTTAAATGCAGCTCTTGGGACATTTTAGACAAAAGTGAGGAACAGGACTACCTTGAAACACCCCTCAAGAAACCAGAGAATTCAGAACGATTCAGAAAAAAATGTTTCTCTCCTTCTAAGAAAGAATGCCCCAATCCTCCTTCCCCCCAAAAAAGGCAAAGGCTGAGCATGAAAGCAGCATCACCAAAAGGGCTCAACGGTCATCTTGGGTCTCAAAGTTATCATTTGAATTTAGTAATAATGAGGAGGGGAATGAAAATCTCTCAAAAGGAAACACAAAAAAGCCAAACAGATGCATTACAGGGAAACACATCCATGTGGGAATATCTTCGATTTTCCTAAGAAAGCCAAAAAAGCTGAAGTTTCTGTGTCTTTAATAAACACTGATTACAAACCAGTTGGCTCTAAATTACATGCAGAGCTCACAGAAGTGTCTGGGACCATGAGGCCCGCTGGAGATGTACACAAGAGTGAGAAACCTCCTGTCAAACTTAATCAAAGCAGTTAACCAAAAAATACTTGCAAGGATTTGTATTACTGCCAGTTTTGCGCCTTTTCAAGTCCCAACGTCATTGGTGTCGTTGGATTATCATAACGGCAAACATTTCACACAACAAAATAAATAGAAAACAGGTCATATTATATAATTCCATACTAAAAGAGCAAGCAAGTTTCCAATATTGTATAAGAATGAGAAACACATGTTTTTCTGCCCCCTCTGCAGCCACAGACAGGACCTTGCAACAGGTAAAATTGTTACGAGGCGCTTTACAGACTCCCAGGACCTGACCCCCAACAAGCAACAGTGGCAAGGAAAAACTCCCCTTTAACAGGAAGAAACCTTGAGTAGGACCAGGCTCATGTAGGGGGACCCTCCTGCTGATGGCCGGCTGGGTAGAGAGAGGAGAAGGTGGGAGGTCAGGTAGAGGAGAGAATAGGGAGAACATACGGAAATACACACAGAAATACATTATATTAATTAAAATAAGCTGCCGGTAGAGTCCAGTTTAGTGGGTCAGCGGGGTTAGAGGTCATTAGGTCAGCATGCAGCTCTGAAGGCGGCGATACCTGTAGATGAATACGGGGGGGAGCAGAAAAACTACACAAGAAATAACAACGCTGGTCTACTTGGTGAGGAGGAGAGGAGAGAGAGGAGGCTTCTGGCTGAAATTCCGTTGGGTAACCTATTGCGTCACTTCCTTTCCTCCCAATAGAGTTCTTTGGTGCACTTTGCATGGTGCGTGCATGTGTGTTGGATTCACTTTATTTCCTTGAGTCACCAAGGAGTCACGGTTAGTAGCAAGAAGGTGGAATGGTACATCTCAAATGTTCTCTCGCAGAGAAGCAAATCTGTTAAAAGAATAACAGAGCAGCAAGATAAGCAACCGCTGCAAAAAAAGACAAAACAGACCTTGAGAAAGACACAGCCACTGCCATGAAGCAACAGAGAGGTCTGTAGTGCAGAGGATGTCCATTCAGCACTCAGTGTGTCATAGATTTGAAGAAGCACATATTGGAAAAGCACAACTCAAAATGTTCAGCTTCTATACACCTTAAAGGTACAAATCATCAACCTGAATGCTCTCAGGGCTCCATACCAGAGGGACTCTTCCCGCCACCGGCCACCAACTCAGAAATGTGTCCCACCCAGAGAATACCCCAGGATGATCCTGAGCAAAGGGAGTTTAAAGTGTGTTCAAACTTGACCAATGGCTCTGCTATGCAGCTTATTTCCCACTACGACACTCTCCATTTCTCTGATCAACCAGCTTTACACGGGCAGGTTAAACTGGAAAATCCTGCATAAATCAGATGGCAACCTACCACTGAATATAAAAGATCCATGGACTATAAAGCTCCTCTTCGTGTGAGAGTTTACATTTTACAGACTGTACTTTGTAATTGTACTTTTCTGAATGCATCAAATTTTTTCTGGACATTTGTTCGATTCTAGTGGTTCAGTCCAGTTTAACCAAAAGATGCAGATTTTATCAGGCTGTTTTTTGTGCAAAACCTGATTTTGTGTCACAGTTTGTGACCCAACCTGATTTCGTTATGTTGTATTCAAGTGCTGTAGGAAATTTCACTTTAATATTCCTTTAACCCTTTCTTTATTATACTTTTCACTTTAAGGGGAAATGTAATGTTTTTTAAAATATGTAAATAAATACAGAATTCAATCAAACGTGCCGTTTATTTTGTTTTGTTTCAGTACAGGACATCGCTGAACACCGGGTAGATGCAATTATTTTACGATTGAGACAGCTGTTTAAAACCGTCGTTTTCTTCTCTCGCCAACATTCTGACCTCAGACGTTGCTGCCAAAGGCTTCTGTTGTGTGTGTCGTGTTCATATTATTAATCACAAAGGAAGAAATTGTAATTAAGTAATGGTACGTAAGTGGAAGGGGAAAAGCGAGTTTTTGTAATTCCCGTGAAGGCATCATTGAGGCCGCGCGCTACGCCGTGCCCGTAAGAGGACACTGCTTCCTGGTGTGGGTTCGTAAAAATGGACAGATGAGGAAGGAACAGAGAACATAGAACCTCTTCAGTCAGGTACGTTCTCTCACTGATGTGCTGCTTTATTGGCTCCATTTCTTTTCTTTCCCTTCTATTAAAAAGTTGCGTTCTAAAGCTGTGATGGCAATATTTGGCAGCAAGCAATAACTACTCGATCACACCGCCAGTTGCATGTACATCTTTCATTATTGTGGTTTAAAAGAGGATAATTTTGTATTACATTACATCTACATCACTTTTTTAGCTGTAACTACTGGTGGTTTTTATAGAAAAAGGTTGGAACCTGTCATTTGTTCTGTACTTTTCCTCATTTTTTTCCCCTGCTGAGCTGTTTCCTTGTGTGCCTGATGGACATTTGAGTTTATCTTCACAGGATTCGCTTAAACACACATAATTGATAAATATAAGTTTTTTCCCTTTGTTTATATCAACCTTTTATGTTCAGTGTTGTTTCTTTTTTTACAGTGAGTTTTGATTGCCATAAGTAAATTAAAAATACATTCTAATCTATCTTACTACATATTAGATTTCTAATATATGAAAACATTTCCACTGAATGTGTCATTTTCGTCCCTTTTTCTTTGCACTGTCTGCTAGTATAAACCAAAACACTGACATATATCCACGTTATAACCAGGACATTATTGCTATATGGCTTAGTTTACTCTGAATAGAGGAAGAGTTGCATATTTTCTGGGCATTTCCTCCAATCATTAATAGAGATAAAGTGTTCATCTTGCGTCGATTTAGTTGCTAAGCCATAACTAAATGTTGGGCCTCTGTGATGTAAATATGCCATGAATTTTGCAGGTGAGAGAGCAGAAGTCATGCCCATTTTGCTCCAGGATTAATAAAAGCACATGGATGAGGTTCATCATTGCCTAACATATAAATCTTGCACTCCTTTTCCACAGACTATTTGCTAAAAAAGAAATACCATTTGCTCAAAAAATAAACTTTTTTTAATACTTTTTTCTCTACAGAACTGCAAAGAGAGGAGTACATATTTATCTGTAGGAATGTCAACTGTAAACGAACCGTCAGAGGAGGGCAGCCACTTCTCATCCAAAGTTATAATCAGAGTCTTCGTCATCCTGCTGTTGGATCTACTGGGATTCACACTGATTCTGCCATTATTTCCCTCCCTGTTGGAACATTATGCACAAACGGGGGTGAGCTTTATCATTATTCGTTCTTTATTTTCAAGTAATGTGTCAAACATAAATATATGGGTTATTTTACAAAGGAGGAAATAAGATCTAGTAGCTTCAGCTCAGTTATTTTCCTAATTTTAATCTTGGGACCTAATAGCTCTATACATATAAGTCGCTGCCATTATGACTCACTAAAGTAGTCTTGCAGCATTGTGGGTAGAAATATTTGTTTTTCAATAGAAGACTGTCTTTATACTACAAAAAGACAGGTATTGTACAGACATCGCTGTCTTTAACATCTGTTGAACAATAGAGGCTTTGTGCGAAGAATCCATGTCAGCGGAGTCATAACCAACTCATGAGTGATAAGATTATTAGGCATGGGCTGCGCCTTTGTGCAGACTCTTGCTGATTCATGCTATAATTGTATATTGACCTCTTTTTGCTAATTTGTATTGGTAATGTCACAGTCCTGCTGTCTTTGTTGCATCCAAACAGGACGGCGTGTATCAGTGTCTGCAGAGTGTGGTGGACTGGTTCAGAGAGGCTTTGGGAATTCCCATGGAAAAGAAATACAACAGTGTGCTGTTTGGAGGTATATGGAAGTGATATGACATCTGATGTAGCTGATGCAGTTGTTTGCTTTTCACAACTCTGATCCCTTATTTGTTTGCATCTCCCTTTCTTTCAGGACTCATTGGGTCCCTGTTTTCCCTGCTCCAGTTCCTGGCATCACCAGTAACTGGAGCCCTGTCAGACCACTATGGCAGACGACCTTTGCTTCTTCTTACCACCGTGAGTAAAAATGTCATTCTAGACTACTTAACACAGTATGTAATGTGCGATTGATAGTGGTTTATATTGACCCATGTTTGTTTGATCACATCTAATTTTGTTCCCTGTAATCCAGGTAGGGCTGATGTTGTCTTATGCAGTCTGGGCTGTTTCCCACAGCTTCGGCATGTTCCTACTGTTTCGAGTAATCGGAGGCATTTGCAAGGGCAACGTGAGCCTCTGCACTGCCATTATTGCTGACCTGCCCTGTCCGAAGGCGAGGAATCGAGGAATGGTGAGCTGGGATAGGGGCTCTCTGCATTCAGTGTGGTCAGTATACCTAACTTGAATTGTATCATCACCAGGCCATGATTGGCATCGCCTTCTCTCTGGGCTTCACTGTGGGGCCTCTGTTGGGTGCCTACTTTGCCATCAGCTCCACAGCACCAGATAATATATTATTCCAAACTCCAGCTCTTCTTGCCTTGGCCTTCAGTGTTGGAAACCTGTTTTTCATCTGGTTCATGCTGCCAGAGACACTCTCATCCGATGTCAAGGTTGGGACGAGACTTGCTATATTACAGAACGCCATTGATTTTAGCTCAAAGAGCAGATGTTCATTTGTTTCACAGTTTTTTTTAATTGTTTTTAAAAGCAAATATTTGAAATAAATTGACTTATTATATTGATTTATTCACTGTTTACAGAGGAAAATTAGTCTCCTCACATCCTTTCTGTGCAAACTCAAACACATAAACTAAAGCAAACATTTGCATTAGATTATCTTGATGTGTTTTGTTTCACTAAAAATGTCTTTAAAAGGGAAAGTAAGGCAAATTTCTCACCTAGAAAATGTCATGTAGATTAACGACTGAAACTATATTGATGAATTTTGGAATTTAACTTAAATACACTGAGATTGGAAATAAGTTTAAACAAAATAAAACTCTTGTCTCAATCAAGGCTGCCACATCGGGATTTGGGGAATCCAAGGATCTCCTGAGCCCTGTGTCATTGTTCCACTTTACAGCCGTCACCAGGGTAAAAGATCCACCTACAGAAGAAAGTAAGCTCGATGCACATACTGCCTCAAAAATCATCTGTAAGACAGAAACATGTGGCCCAGTTGTATGACTGAATGGTAAAAAATAATTACAGGAATGCAGAAGCTTCAAGCTTTGGGCCTGGTTTATTTCTGCTACTTGTTTTTGTTCTCTGGTCTGGAGTTCACCCTGAGTTTTCTGACTCACCAGCGTTTCCATTTTACAAGGTAGGAGCTCACAGATCAAGTTGTGGACTCACTTATTCTAAACATAACGACTTTTTGATTATTTTTTTCTATTCAGCATGCAACAGGGAAAGATGTTTTTCTTCATCGGTGTCACCATGGCTTTAATTCAGGGGGGATACGCACGCAGAATCAAACCTGGGCATCATATCAATGCTGTCCGGATGGTAAACCTTTACTTTTTATGCAGAAACCAATAAGGTTACCATTATAGACTTACACTCTTTTTTATTATTTTAGGCAATCTTGGCATTGATCCCAGCATTCATCCTCATCGGTCTGTCATGGAATACAGCAGTATTGTATTGCGGCCTGCTCTTGTATTCATTTGGTGAGGGTTTTTTTTTTTTACCATTACTCTATGTTACAGCACTTTAGGTTAATTATTCTGATACGTGTCCAAATCCAATGATGTATAAATAAAACTGCAGTTGACACATCAATATTTTAAAGGTCACTCCTCTCTAACAATTATATATAAGTATTTCCTTGCTTACAGTTTGTCTCATTCTTTTACAGCTGCTGCCATCGTAGTCCCATGCCTCTCCACACTTGTATCTGAACACGGTGAAACTATTTGGCCTTTTTGTTTGTCTTAAAAGTTGAAATTCAAAGATTTTGTTTTATAATGTGTTTCGTGTTTTCCTCTAGGCTCAGCCAGTCAGAAGGGCACAGTGATGGGTATTCTCCGTAGTGTGGGTGCTCTGGCCAGAGCACTGGGCCCAGTGGTGTGTTCTTCTGGTAAGTAAGGACAGACACAAGCTAGTATATTTATTTAGCCAGATATTTAAAAAATCATTATTTAAAAAAATCATTTTTAACATACTGTATGGAATTGCATTCTTGGTTAATTTTCCTGTAAAAACAAAAATTGTGTATGGAAAAAAAAAAAAGAATTTCAAGATGACCTTTGCATTTTCTTCATAGTTTACTGGATAGTTGGTGCTCAGACCTGTTTTCTTCTCACATCGATCTCATTCGTTATCCCCCTGGTTCTTCTGAGAACAGCCGGGAGGCAAAAGGAGGAGTAAGAGGCATAAAAACATTTAAGTTATTTTAGGCACCACTGTTTTGGTGTAAATGTGAACAACTTGTGGAAAGTCATATATTGACTTAATTCTTGGACACTATCAAAAATAAATGCTTATTTTTGTGGTATGTGGCAAAGTTTATGCTACATTTCAAAATGCAATAAAAGTATTGCTTGTGGCAAACTGGGAATGTGCAAATGAGTGAGCAAACAAAATGTTAATGCAAGTGTGATGTCCACAAGATGGATATAAATACTTTTATAATGTAGTATTTTGTAACAAGACTGTCATTTTGATGCTGTATACTTTTGTAAGAAATGATATTCTGTTTCCTATAATAAAAACAAAGTAAATATTAACAGTGAATTTTATGACTCAGTTCATTTATTTATACAAGTCTAAAAAAAAAAGTCATGAGAACATTTAACTGTGTATGGTCTTGTTCTTTCACCTATGTCGGTTAATTTTTACTATCTTTGACCATTTATTTTTATACACATTTTTCCTCAATATTGGCAGCATCGACCGCGTCATTCGCGTTAATATTTTTAAACGGGCATAACCGTAAACTACTATACAGAGGGGACCTGTTCGGCGCGTGCGTACGGCGCCATTTGGCAGCATGACCTGATTGGGTAAACCGCCGTAATCAGCTGTTTACCCACTGGTTTACACTATCGGCTGCAACTACCATGCTAACAAACAGGCTGCTAATGCGTGAATATACAATTTGCTGTCCCGAGTGATGAATGTAGCAAAGTATGACAACACATGCAACTTTATCCGAGGATGTGGACACTTGACTACAAGTAGGGAGTCCTAACGATGTACAAGGTATTCTCCGTCCAAAAAAGTTTTTTTGGTTTTAAAACAGCCAGTTAGCTAGCCCAACAAGCAAGCGTAAGCTAACTTGTTTTTGGCTTTTGGAGAAACTTGTTCTTCAGTAATCTGTTCGTAAATTTTCGTCGTAAACTGATGGTTGATTTACTTTACCGCACTTTGCGACGTCGGGTTTCACATAAAAATGCAACTAGTATCTTTGTAAAAGGTCACATTTCATGATAAGTTGGTGATCTTCTCTCAGGAGAGCAGATTCTCAGCTCCAGTCAAATGGCCACTAAAAACAGGCGAGACAGAGAAATGAGCCAAAGACACTTAAAGCACCTCACCTGATCTCATCAGATCCATGTGTCTCAGAGCAAAGTTTAGGAGGGTAGGGAAATGTCACAGATCTACCTAGATCTTGTTAAATATCTGTAATATATGTAAATAAAGGCTTGGTTTAATTTTGAGTGTAATATATTTTTAAATGTTTAGTAACCTGTCAGGTGTGGGAGCAATGAATAGGACAAATACGAACTGGGGGTCCACTGGACCAAAGGAAATGTCAAGGAGTCATGGTTGGACGAGCAGCAGCCACGGAGTTAGAAAGGTTGGACACATTGACAATTTTAGGTTTAGTTTATGGTTATAGAAAAATAGATTGACATTTTTTATCAGTTTTTCACGTTTGTCTTTTTAGACCTTACAAGGCAACAAGGAGTTTTCTTCTCAAGACAGAGTTATGGGGAAGCGCTCCCTAGATGCACAGAAAAAAGGTAATAATTGAAGGTCCTGATCACCTGGTGCCTTGGTGGAGCGCTGCTAAAACATTTCTGGACTGCTCAGTGGGGTTTTTTATGTTTGTTGACTTTATGTATTTGGACTACAGGGTTTCTAGGTGCACGATCGTCCCCAAACTCTGCAGGAAGATCAAAACCAGTAAAGTCAGACTTCCTCCCATTTGAGGTGAGAATGAATGATTTTCCAGAGTTGGCTGGTAACAAATCAGCCCCTTGTCATGTCGAGAACTGGAGGTCCTCAAGCCCTCCAAAGCAATCACCTGCATTCTCCTGGACGGTGAGTCCAAAATATCACATTTCATACAATGTACTTTTCTGCAAAAGCTTTAAGAATTTCTGTCCAATAGTCTGACAGGAGAGAAATCCCATCACAGCCTGAATGTCAACAAATAACCACTAATTCCACGTCTGACTCCTCCACAATAGCTCAGAGTGGGTGAAAATTTGTGTTGCCAGATTTAATTGAATGCAGCACATTGTTTACAGCAAAAATCCCACTCATGGGTTCATTTTGTGAACAGGTCAGGCAGCCGTTACATCTTGGGCCAACATTGCCTCACAACCTCCGAGGAAACCTGCCTCTCACAAGAGTAAAACCTGCACCAACCTGCAGGTTAGATGACATGGAACATTTTTTTTTTACAGGGCACTGACAGTTTTATGAGAAAAGGCTTTTTCAAATGATTAACAAAGTCTCTGTGAGCTTAGATATGTGAAAGGAGAGCATATATTTTAGCACGTAATTTGGCGCAACATATATAACTACATTTATTGTTAGTAATTTAAGATTTAAGAACCTCTGGTGTTTTTGTAAATCATTTTAATTTTTCTTTAAGTGATGCAATGATTGTGTCACTTTCTTCCTATCAGTCTGAGTACAATCCTGAACAACAGGAAGATGTCACCTCAGGAAAGAAGAAGCGTAGGAAAAAGAAGAAAAAGACTAAAAGTGAAGGTGTTGAAGCTGAGTCAGAAGGGCCTGCAAGTTATCAGGAGCCTCCAAAGATTGAGGTAACTTTAATTAGTGCATTTATTTACCATTCGGTCACACTCAAAACTTTCTGCTCTGAGGAAAACAAAGCGTTAATTTGATTGTATAGTGAAATGAAAGATTTATTTATTTTTGCAAGGATGAAGAAGAGTTTCCAGACTTATTTCTGTCTTTGACTGTGAATGACAGGATGATGCCAAGCAGCAATGCAGCAAAACTATGCTATGAGGTACCTTTCAGTTGCTTGTCCTCATATGTGTGCCCAACTTATAATTTGGATACTGTTTCCTGTTTTTAATAC
The DNA here is from genome assembly GCF_003711565.1 of Takifugu flavidus. Classification (NCBI taxonomy): domain Eukaryota; kingdom Metazoa; phylum Chordata; class Actinopteri; order Tetraodontiformes; family Tetraodontidae; genus Takifugu; species Takifugu flavidus. Next base: position 5,008,989 of record NC_079524.1, on the reverse strand, counting down.
ACACAGTTTTTTCTAAAAACAACTTTTTATGCTTTCTTTCTCAGAAAATTCAAAAAGAAGGGTTTCATCATTTGAATGACCCATCCAAGGAAAATTTAAATGTACCCAAAGGACAGGTTGGAGCTCAGAATACACAGGTTAGCGTAGAGAAATTAGTCTTTCATACTGATTTGGGCATGTTGTCTAAATTATTACAGCATTTCAGGTCAACCTCTTTCTACCTTTTCAGAAAACTGAAAAGATGTCAGGGAAGAAGAGCAAAGCTCCTGTTCAGCTGGACATAGGAAACGTGTTGGCCACCCTTGAAAAAAAGCAACAGACTCAAAAAAACAGGCAGGACGCCAAGTCTGTTATTCTTTCCGGTGGGTTATGGCTGCTAATGGCATCTGAATATGTTTTATTCAGGAAAAAAGTACATTCTTGAGACATTTTTTGCAGTTGGGGGAGGATTACCTGTTGTCCAGAAGCAACCCCCTGTCCAAAAGAAATTACCCTGGCAGAAGGACAAAATTGCCCATAATCCTCTGGACTCCACCAGCCCTTTGGTGAAGAAAGGCAAGCAGAGAGAGGTGCCCAAAGCTAAGAAACCAACGCCTCTTAAAAAAGTAAGCCACCTTTAAGCCAGGATCTAATTCCTTTGCAATGACAGGTGTAAGAATCCACCTTAAAAATAAATGTCTCTGATCCTCAGGTCATATTGAAAGAAAGAGAGGAGAGAAAACAAAGACGTTTGCTGGAAGAGAGAGGACTGCTGCCTGAACAGGAGTGTCAGCCTGACGATGAAGCTGCAGAGGAAGAACAGCACAACACCTCAGGTGAGATCTGCAGGCGTACACATCAGCTGAATGTTGATCATAGTGGTAACTATGTTTCTGAACCCTCAGGTGAAGTTGGAAGCCCAGCGGAAGAACTGAGTGACCTGTCAGCTTTAAATGATGCCAATCAAGTGGCAAAAGACTGTGACGAAGAGCTGGAGACAGATCAGACAGTGGAGCAGCAAATCGCTGCGTCTCCATCCGTGTCTTACCCAGCCGGCAGACTCAAAATCCACAGCAGAAAGTTCAGAGAGTAAGATTTTGGTGTTTAACTGTGTATACAATGAGTTATGTTAGACATCAATTGGTGATTGTGAACCGATTCACACATATTGTGCGTTTACACTTTTTTTTTTAAGCTATTGCACCCAGATGCTGAGCAAAGACGTGGACGAATGTGTGACGACCCTGTTGAAGGAGCTGGTACGTTTCCAGGACCGCCTGTACCAGAAGGACCCCATAAAGGCCCGCATGAAAAGACGGATTGTGATGGGCCTCCGAGAGGTCCAGAAACACCTCAAACTCAGGAAACTCAAGTGTGTCATCATCTCGCCCAACTGTGAACGCATTCAGTCCAAAGGTAAGGTGCCCGTGTAAGATGCCAAGTCTGTAGAATACAGAATGTAGAATGTTTCAGAAGTCATTGTAACAGATTCAACGTGCAATTAGCAACTGCTACCAATGACCACAATCCTGGTGTCAATGGAAAAAATGTCACCTTTTTCAGGAGGCCTGGATGAAGCTCTGCACACCATCATCGACACTTGCCGAGAGCAGGCAGTGCCGTTTGTGTTCGCCCTCTCTCGGAGAGCCCTGGGCCGCTGCGTTAACAAGGCAGTACCGGTCAGTCTGGTGGGCATCTTCAACTACGACGGTGCACAGGTCGGGTTCCTTTCATTTGTACCTCACATTATTGGCTGTCCATCTTTTCCCAATACAGTGATGACTGATGTATGCTTCATGTCCGTGGGTCATCTATAGGACTTCTATCATAAGATGATTGAGTTGTCTTCTGAAGCCAGGACAGCCTATGAGGTGATGCTTTCGAATCTGGAGCAGACAGACGCAGAGGAAGCGCAGCAGACCAGCCCCCTGGCTGAGAAGGTTGAAACTAGCTCTGGTGACCCGCAGCCAGAGGAACCAGAATACCGTAAGTTTGACAAAGGAGCAGATGTACACAATCTTTATCCAGGAAAATTTCTATATTTGTCTTGTTTTTTTTCAGTAAAAATTTGGAACAAAATCTTCGAGCAGGATCGCAGCAACCAACTCCTGAACTTTGAGAAACAGCTGAGCTTCATGCACTTGGAAAGTGAATGCATTGAAACCACCAACGGCGAGGAGAGTTGACCGTATTAAAGCCTTCTGTGCCTCACAAATGAGCTACTTTTGCCGATAACCACTTTTAGAAAGAAAAATACTGGGGTGTGCGACGGATGTCAGATGCTGCTGTGAATCACTTTTATCCGGAGGAGTTTTTGTCTAACAGAAACACATAATATAACCATCTGTGGAAGGTTGTATATGAGCCGTTATATATGTTAACAGTTCACTCGCTTGGACCAAACCTGGGATTTGATGATTTGCGTTGTGATTTTCCACTGTTTTGTTGTTCGATCACCCCGCAAGGTTCTTGCTTTTCCCCCCCATTTGTTTTCTCTTTTGTTCTGAGAATATTCACTGCCTATTAGCGTTGCCCTGAGCATTAGTGGTGTAATGTAACATGAGGAAACAAGCGGGTATTATAGCATATCAGAGTCGATATTAATCGTACACGTGAAAGTGTGTCGGTATATCGGAATCTTTAAGGCTGCGACAATCCTCTGACAAATTGAAGTTTATGAATGTAAAGGTTTATGGTTGCAGAACAGTCTGGGAGCACATTTGGAAGTCTCAATTGCATAATCTTACAGTTGTGCTCAGTCATATTTACATATTGACAAAAGAATACTTCCTAAACAGTTGTTAATAGGATATATTGCACTGGTCTAACACAGGAATAGTTTCTCATTGTGACGGCAATTAATTAGTGATTTTGTTCGATCTATAACATTTACAGGCGGACACAACATAGATTTGCTGTTTACATATCCCCCAATTACGCTACAGAGTAGACCCTTATTCTTTATTTTCTCTTATTGTGCTACATACTGTATATTGCACTACCTGCCACTACGTTTGGAAAATAAGTTTTGTTACCAGGTATTCATCATACATTTTTGTGGAGGTTTTTTTCTGTTTACTTAAAAATTGTAACACAAATTGTTGTAATTAATTTTTAAAAGGATATTCGAATGAATCCACAGATGTTTGCTGCATATGCAGTTGTTATAAGTTGTTAATAACGGGTACCTGTTGTGTTGAGGTGGGGTCGCTCATTCTGAGCTACGTTTTGCTGTTTTAAAGGAGAAGCAACAAAAAGTCTTACCTTTTTCTAATAGAACTGTACAGCACAGTATCATCATTTAACATCACCTGGACAACAAACACCAGCCTCATGCTGCCCTGCTCATTTCGTGTTAAATGGGTCTAAATTGTAGCTTTTCACCCACGTAGGTGCCTCTGTCTTTTTGTAATTCTCTAACAGAAAAGGTTCTGTCATTGGGTCTAAAACTCTGATACAGGAAGAACTGGAGGATGAAAGGCTCTTTGATGCAGAAAATAAAGATATTTTAAACCAACCCAGTTTCCTTAGATGTTCCTATTATATCACTCTTTTGATGCAGATGAAAAATATGATATGGAATTTAGTTTCCATCCTATTTTACCTCATTTTTAAGTGTAAATTGCAAAAATGTACTCAGTTACATGAAAACATCTTTAAAAATCATATACATTTATCAACTTGTTAATACCTCCAAGGCAAAATGTGGCATGTGTGTGTGTGTGATTCCCTCAGGAGGACTTCAAAAATAATTTACTTATGAAGGAAGGACGACACCAGCGGTCTCCTTGACTGAATGGATCATCTGCTGCACTGGGAAAGGTCAGCTTATTTGCTGGATGTATTCACTGGTGGCGTGTGAGCCGTGCCACCTTGTTCCAATCGCCAGATCACAATGCTCTTAAGTGTGAACAGATGGCTGTTTTATCCAGCTAACCCTGGGACCACGGGTGTCCCACATGATCTGGCCAGTTTGGGCTTTATGTCATGATTAATGTTCAACTGGTTAGTTTGACAAACTGGTTGGTTACATAAGTTCAAGGAGGTCATAGGAGGCATGCCTCTAGTCTGAAGCTGTAGAATGGAAGAATGTCCCCTCAGGCCATAAAACAAGGCTTTACATTAGAGCCGTGTGAGGGACAGCATCTATATATCCACCATCGTTGAAGTCTGTGACCGCTTCCTCTCTCAGTGTGACCTCGGGAGGTTTTTTATTCTTGAGACGCTCACAGTCAGTGTAATATTTTTCTTGACAGGAAGTATGAACAGGCGTAGTTTCCAGAAACACCACACTGCCACCATTCACGTCTTTCACCCGGCTGTAGTCGTCTGACAAGTTCTCTGCCTGTCCGCTGCTGAGCCTTCTTCCTGCACTGCTGTCTGCCTCTATGTGGTCCAGGTGTGGGCCGACATCCACGTAGCCGCCGATCGCGTGTGGGTTAAGAGTGCTTGTACAGTACAGCAGACTGTTTTCTGTTGGGTTTGAGGGAGCGGGATTTAAATGGGAACCTGTCTGCCCGTCCTCCGGCTGAGACTCAGTATTGGTGAAACTCTCCTCGGAGACAAACTTGTGGTTAGCGGTATGAGCCTTGACCTTCTCATGGTCCTGCAAGCACAGCAAGTCTTCACATTGAATCTCTGATCCTACGCAGTAGACGGAGGGAGGGAAGAAGTTTTTATTCCTGTCCATTTCTGTCACAATTAGGTACTCCTCCATGTGGTCCTTCCAGGTTGCCATAAGAGGGAAGTTCTGGTTGCTAAGCAGAGTGTTGAAGTCTTCAGATTGTCCATCCTGTAGGTTTGGCAGGAACAATTACAGCATTAAATGGGACGCATTTAAAACAAGATGAGAACAGAGCACAAAACCTTACTTTAAGATGTCGGAAATCAACTCCTCTTATCTTCGGACCGGGTACAGGGGGCAAAATGTGCCGTTTGATGCTGGGGAAGAAAAGAAAGTTCTGAGTCAGGACCTAACAGAAATATTAAAATGTAGAGGGTTTTTTTGTTTGGCTTTTTCAGGGTGCTCATACTAGTTCCACTTCATGACCAGGATGCACATGGCTGCCATAAATGGGACCGCAAACAGCGTGGAAACAAGGATCCAAAAGGATTTTCCTCTCTGCAAAGCTGAAAAAAGAAATTCACACCACTGTGATCAAAAGGCAGAAACAGAAGTGGAGGCTTAAGATCATCTGATGCTCACAGTTAGGAACTTTTTTAAAGGCGGCCTCGCTCCACTCGCTCCAGGAGCCGTGGTCTAGTCTGCAGCGGACCTGGACCACATACACCACCCCCGGAGTGAGACTGTACAGGCTGAAGTGGGTTTGTTTGCCTGACAGGTATTCCTACAGTAAAACAAATATCAAATATTCACACTCAATCTATTGTCCAATCACAGAACTGAAGAAGCCTTCTGGATAGAAGGCGAAACGTCTTCAAGAGAAGAAACCCAGTCCAGTTGACAGAGAAAACTACCTTGGACACTCAATCTATTCCACTCACATTCAAATCACTGGAAACTCACCTTCCACTTGCTGTTGTTTTCCTGTCTGACCCGCAGGCTGTATTTGAGAGTAATCCAGCCAGATCTGACATCTGTGTTATCAGGAGGTTCCCAGGATATATGAAGGTTTGGGATCTCATCCGACTCCACCAGCACGGTCACATTCTCGGGGGGATTTGGTTTCACTAGTGAGCACAAATGGGGCCACAGTGTGTCAACATCTCTGCACAATTCGTCATTTAAAAAACCTAAATTCTAAGAATATTTTCAAGCTAGTTGAGTGTGACGCATGCTTTAAGAGTTTACGTCAGTGGTTTCATTCAGGCTGTGTTTTAGCCCGAGTGTCGTGTCAGAATTGACAGCAATCGGTCCAACTGATGGTAACATATTTACTATTAATGGATGATGTATTGATGTTTAACTGCAGACCTGTGGGGCAACCGTTTGGAAGACCAGAATTATCTGCACACATTTTTTTGTGGCAATCGCTCCGATCTCAGTCAGTTCAGGTGAGCTGGTAGTTGATTACAATGAGCTGTGCTTCAACCAGTAAAGAATTGCAGACCAGACAAAGGTGGAGATATAAGTTCTGCTGCTGAGAACCAGTTTCACACGAGGCATAAACCTGTCCTGCCTCATTCTCTCCACCGCATGCTCAGAAACTCTGACCGCCAATAAAACCACGGCAATCATTAGCCAGATCAATAGCGGCAGCGTGAAGTGATACCTCATCATCACTAGTTCAAAGTGTATTGGGACAAGTCCAATGTGACTATTTAACTCCGTGATTTCAAACAAGGCTGCAACAGGCAGATCATGTAGAAATATATTGGAATCTCTTTCTTCGTTGACACGGTCCGATTGGAGTGCAAATTGAGCTTTAAAGGCGCAATAATTGCATTAGCGGTTCCTCATTTGCAGTTTCAGCTTCTTAAACATAAAGGAGAGCAGTTTTTGACCTGTAGGTGGAACCAAACAAGTTAATCATCAGCTGCCAACCAACCAATTTCCATCACGTCGATCTTCAAGGGGTCCGAAGTGGCATTTCCGAGGGCGTTAAAGGCCACCACTATCAGGCTGTAGTCGACCCAGATGGACGTGTGGCTCTTGTCAAAAAAGCAGGAGTTGTTGCCTGCTGACTCGTAGTCGGGACACTCTTGCAGTCCCGTCAGTCTGTGTGGACACAAAACAAGACCTTTACTGACCAGGTCTGAGCAAACTCTGCTGGTTCTGCTCGCACAAAAACATAGGTCAACACAGTTAAACAGGGTAGCGGCACGTAAAGGACTACAGGCCCATATACTCAATAAATGCTATGATTGAATAATAATCGTTTGTTCACTTGATCTATTGGTATCAGGATTATCCTTTTAGCCTCCGTCCACTGGAAGCCTCCATCTGTACATGGCTTTATGTCTCTTCGTACTTTTCCACCTGCTAGTTTATAACCCTGCAGTTAACTCACCCAAACAGCTTATAACTACTATATTTAGCATATATTCTGGTCATTTTATTCCTCCATAAATATATCTATTACATTTATTAACACGCAAGTGATTAAATCCATTCAGAACTAAAGAATAAAAATAGTTTCAGATGTCAAATTGACCTATTTCCGTTAAGTTAAAGATGAGGATTTGTATGGAATAAGAAAATAAATTCGAAGAATTGAACTTGGAGATGAATACTTGCCCTTCTCTGTCGTAATAGAGGCGGTGTGTGGTTGGCAGCCCTCCGTCAGAACCCGGCAGCCACCAGCAGGTAAAGGTCTCCTTCTCAGGGGACCTACAGCCGAGCAGTACAGGCGTCCCCGGTGGAGACATACCTGGCAACCACGACCAGCAAGCAACACGTGACGATTCATAGGGGGAAGCAGAAATAATGAACAAGTGGATGGGTTGACCTCAAAAGAACAAACAAGTGGAGGGTTAAGGAGGTGTATTTTTGCACGCAGAAACCCGTCTGCAGGAATATTAACTGTTGTTGTGTTGCTCCTTATCTGTGGAATCTCCCCAGAACGGGTCTTTAGGACGGTGGTGGGCGACTATGTGATATGAGGGGGTCACTCCGGCTTTTACATGTTTAAAAAAACCTTTTTTTTCATTCTATGGTAGGCTGGAGACAATATTTCGAGAATCACAATGGTGATTTCTTGTAAGTGGATAACATTTTTCTGGGGAATACTTTTCCAAAATATAATATAAAAATATAATTATGTGAACTGTGAACTCACTGACGGACTCTCCGGCTGCAGACAGCAGCAGAAGCAGCACCAGCCGGGCGCCTCTTCCCATTCTGATCATGCCACGCATCATGACGAAGGATATGACATCGCAGGCTGGTGGTTGAAAGACACAGGAGTGTGGTCTGGCTCTGTCTTGTTGCTACCTGAAACAAGGAGTCATAAAGGGAAAACACAGAGCACATACAATAAACCAGCACGGAGGGAACGTGAACAGTCAACACAGGCTGGACAACAGTCAAGCAAACTCCAATAAATCTGGCAAGCATTTAGTTGGTCCACCCAAACTCAGTGTGAGAAACAATAACAAGGTCGGCCTGGAGTCCTCAGGTCAAGGATACTGTAGCAGCAGATTTCTTCCTTATAGACATTCAAATCTATAAAAACAAACCAATTTGACCTTCTTGCACCTGCCAGCTTTTTTGCCTCAGTCTCATGTTCACAAGGTGAGGTTCATCGACTAACTGATTGATTGATTGATTGATTACAACTGAGGACTGAGGTCATATGTGACAATATCAGGTTATATACAGGATAGGCCAGGATAGTAATTTAATTTTACGTGCATATTCCATTTTTCGAATAAAAGCAATGTATGGAATCACAAGAATAATTGCATCGTTTGCAACAAACTTTACCTTAAATACTGAGGAGCATAGCAGTCACACCAAAGAATGTTGTTGCGTGAATAAACATGTAAATATGTAGCAGAAACTGGCATTCAATACTGAAGACGTCATATGAAGACTTCAGATTATAATAAAGACAAAAACACGCGCGTATTCTATTGCTAAAATTACACTTCTTCGCAAACCTACGTTAAAATAGTTGATGCAACTAAACAAACATTGCTGCCTTTATTTATTTCTATTATAATTTTGTTATTGTATTTTCACGAATGAAAGAGTCTTAGACTCTAAGAGCATTCCAGTGACATAAATGTCTTTTGGCTTTAGTGACCAATTAAGCAGTATTAAGAGATTTAATAGTATTAGTATTAGTATTCACACTCACCTAGTGTAACCATTAAAGAGCTCTAAATTTCAGGAAGGCTGAAGCTCTTTGCAGGAGCCGAGTCTCTTCTCCGATGATTACTCTTGACTATTGAAGGATACTTGTGCACCTGAAAAAGGAGGAAGAGGAGCGTCCTTGGAGAACCCGATTGCAGAGATTGTATCTGAATCACAGTATCTCACTTATACACACTTTGCTGAAACCCATTCTTTTGCCCTCGTTTTCGGTTTATATTATCGGTACGCAAAGACTAGAGTTCTTCAATCTCTCTATATCACTATTAAAATATCCAACCGATTGAGTTAGTATGTATATTGTCGGCCGTCAACTAAAGAAGGGTTTTAACGTATTTACAAATGCAAGTAACTCATCTTACAATTTAAACAATCTTTGGCAGCCGGAGAGCGCGGTAGGTGTGTTTTTTCTTTACTGTCAAATATGACGAACGGGTGGTTTGATGAACTTATACACTAAGTGTATGGGGTTAAATAAGGGTATAAACTACACAGCCCCTTTCATGTAAATTAATATTCGTTTTTATTAACTTATACTGTTTAGGTGTTCATGGAATTTTGTAGCTCTAGGATGGAACTACCGGGATGGAATTACTTGTGTGATCACACAAGAGGTGTGACATTTGATCAGGGAATTTTACACCCGACACAAACCAGCTTCCCTTCATTTTGTTCAGGCTGTATCATGAGCGTCTGTGTGTTCCAGGTGATTTTTAATTATTTAGTGCAACATAACAAATTACAATTTGCCAAAAATGTTTTACAGGCAACTTTTTCGTAGTTCCTCAAGAATATTACTAGCAAAGTGAGGACATTTTGGCTGATCCTCGCAACTAACTGTTTGCATTAGGGTCAGAGTTAGGGGGTTAATTGGGATGGTTAAGGTGAGGGTCCTCACAAAGTCAGAAATGTGAGGATATGTGTGGGTGTGTGTATGCATTTTGGTTTGTTCCCTCAACTCCTAAGGGTTAAAGGTTCAGGGAACTCTCCTGTCTCTCCTGAGCCCTCACAAAGATGCAAGTACAAACACTTGTGTGGTCACTGGTTTATATAAATGTTGATATTTTTCTACTATGACAGAGGATAAAAATGTGATCTATTCAGACTTTCCTCTCATTTTCAACATGCAAATCTTAATTTTTCTATACGCTGAACAAAGCAGGCACATTCCAGGCAATTCCTTCAACAGTAACAAGATTAAACTTTATTAACCTCCACTTGAAGGTGTACATTATAATATGTTCGAAACAATAATGATTTATGGATGAAATGTGTCCGGTGCTGTTGGGTTCTGTAGGTTTTCATTCATTAACTCAGAATTGAACTATAGGAGACTTGTTTATTGTAGCTAAATAAATGGGAAGTCTGTGATAGTTCAGTCTTTAACCCATGCTATGAGTCAACGTACGGTAGTTGCATTTATGCTGCTGTCTGTCAGCATTTAGTGAAAGTTCTTCCCCTTTTTAATGTGAGCCTGAGGCTACCGGTGAATTAAGGCCACCTATTTGCAGCAAAGATTTTCACTCAGATGACCTAGTGATAGAGCACAAGTGCCCGTAGTTTTCCACTTCTCCGTCTTCCAGGGCCAAGCTGCAGACCTGCAGACCTGTAGACACAGACTATACAGATATAAGGATCACTTAGTCTGAAAGATTCTTTTCCTCACCTCACATTCAGTTAATTATTTAATTTCACCAGATGTTGTGCACATTATCTTCAACTGTCCATGAGTTAAGTCACAGTAATCAATCTGATAATAATGTGTTGACAGGACAGACAGCATATCCTTTTAAACAAGCCACACACACCACAACACAATAAAAACGTTGATGGCTTGCATTTTAAAAACAATAAGGTAATCGTTCACTTAAGCTGCAAGCAATAGAGTACAGTAAAAGTAGATTATCCGGCTATAGTGAAAGAAATTCTGGTCACAAAACTTTGCAGTACGGTCTAGTTAATTTTTTTAGGACATTTTTTATATATATTTAATAAATCATTTAATATATTTACTTATCTAACAGATGCGAGTTTGTGTTTGAAAACCGTCATTCCTGCAGTTAATAAAATATCCAGATGAGGGCAGCCAAGTCCACTTTACCGTCCAGCCTCATTCACATCCCGTTATTGTTCTATAATTGGAAGTAAATAATTAAGAATAAGAATTTCGTGATTTTATTTAGTCTGATATTTTTGATACATATTTTTTAAATCACCAGCATACTTTTGTGCTTGAGAGTCCCAAACGTTATCGGCCAACATTTAAGAATCAAAAAGATTCGTTTTTGTCTGAGTGGAGAGTCATTTGTCGCCTAGACGATCTTTGTGCGGCGGAAACCGGTCCTAGGTGTGTCGCCTTTACCGCTGTCTGTCTTCCAGGAAATAGGCCGAACTTGTTGCAGGTTCTTTTTTCGCTAGGTTTGACTCTTCGGAACGTGCACGTCCATGGTCAGCCGTCCACCATGTCGGATTGTTTGGAGCGGTCCGTGAAGGTTAGCCTGTTGAAGGAGCCGGTTGTGCGGAGGCTCTGTGAGGTGTTGGATCAATCGAGCAATAAAGGATGGCGAAAACTTGGAGAGATAGTTGGCAATGACCGACGCTTCAAAGTCAGGTGAGATCGGGGTGTTTAGCAGTGAATATTACAGCATGACAGTCACAACAGGTGTTATCATTCTATCAAACATTCTATTCGCCTCATCATTGTATTTGCAGTTTTATGGCTTTATTGATTGCATCATGGTCAGTGATTCCAAAGACTTCACCAACACTCTCAGCTGATTAACACTGTCAAATGGATCACTTAAATCTTCTGGACCTGTAACTCTGCAAATACAGATTTGTCCACGATCACTGCAGTCAGTCTGAAAGGATGGAAGTCCAAGTTTTCCAGAGCCTCTTGCAGAATTGCATTCATACAAAATAATGATGCCACCCTTCCGATTCATAATGTGTTTGTGGTGATGAGCAGAGTTTGTTGTCCCTAAAACACAGCGTTTAGGCTTCTGGCCTAATCTTTTACCTGCTAATAAAAATACACTTGTTTGGATATAAGTGGCACCATAAGAGAGGCCGGTGAGTCTCAGGTAGGAATGAGGCAAGAATGACAAGTTCCTATTAAACATGCTTCTGTAAACTTGGAGAACACAAAGCAGTTCAATTACTTTTCTTTCTTCTTATGTCAGTTCATGCAGTTGATGCCAAAGTTAACGGGAATAATTCTCCCACTTTGTCTCACAGCCCAGACGACATGGAGATGTGCTCCCTGAAGGTGCTGCAGCCGGAAGGCAGCCCCAGCCGCACGCTCCTGAAGCTGATGGGGGAGCGGGGCTGTACCACGGGACACCTGATGGACTATCTCCAAACCGTGGGCAACGCCGAGGCTCTGCAGTGTCTGAAACCACCAGGTACACTCCCGATATCTGCACAAGGTTGATTCTTTTCTGTCTTAAACCTGGTCCAGAAAAGAGAATTCTCCCTGTGCAGCCTTACAGATTCTGGTTCAGCCCCAGTCTGTAGCGATCCTGTCAGGCCACAATTTGCGTCTCAGTTGCTACGCTGTGGGCAAATCTCCAGTGCAGTACCAGTGGTTCAAAGGCAAGGATGAGGTGAGCTCCAGTCAGCCTTTCAATAAGACAATTAAATCTTGTTTCTAAATATACATTTTCTTTTTACATCTGCAGGTGCATAACAGCACCTCCCCAGACCTGATGATAAGTCCAGTCTCTCTAAGAGACACTGGCTTTTACATCTGCAGAGTCAACTGTGGAGATGCTTTTGAATTCAGCCAGTGGGCTCAGGTTGACGTCCTGAACACCAACATGCCATGTGGTACCTTATCACAATATCTCAGTGTTTCCCCCCTAAGTACACGGTAAATCGAAAGCAATGACACCTCTGATGTCCCTCGCCCGCCAGGGCAGAGTTACCAGTCTGCAGGGGGTCGACTGAAGCTGGTGATCCAGCCTAAGTTGCAGCGGCTGCAGGTCGGGGAAAACCTGCAGCTTGAGTGCGGAGCTGTGGGACGACCAATCCCTCGGTACCAGTGGCACAGAAATGGAGTCCCGATTCCCAAAGCAACAAAGAGGAAACTGGTGGTGAGCAGATGGTTCTTTCGATAATATCTGTGAAGACTGTACAGCAGTTGGCAGCCATAAAACCCACCTGGGGAAACAGAATTCCCCCACAAAGGTCCCGAACTCGGCTTTTTTCTTTCTTTCTTTTGTTCTTGATGTAATGTGATGTTCTCTTCTGAAACATGATTAGTTTGTTGTTTGAGAAGAAGAAAAAAGGGCTTCCTGTCAGGAACTGTAAGGTGGAATGACTAAAAAAAACCCAGCTGTTTCCTGTCTGGTAGGTGTGCAGGTTGGTTATTGAGTCAGCGTTAGCATCGTGATTGTGGTTGTCTTTTCCCCTGTCAGTCCAACAGTAGTTTAAAAAAAATCGATGTTTTAATTTGTAAAGTTTGGGGTGGCGTTAGTTTAGTTAGAAGAGTGTGCCACAATTTATTTAAACGCACAATGATGATGCTGACAAGACAAATATCAACGCTACAAAGAAGTGATTTCCTGTTAATGTTTTACTGATGTGACACTGTGGGGTTTGTGGGTAATGTGTATTTAGCTCAACTTGTTTTTTTGGTTTTTTTTTTAATTCTTCTTAGGTTTGTGTTGTTAAGACGTGTTCTTGGGTCTCTCCTCAGATCCCCCACGCTATGCAGGAGCAGCATGGCCGGTATCGCTGTGAGATCAGCAGCAGCACTGAGAGGTTGTGGACCAATGAGGTCGACGTTGTGATAGGTACAGTGAACACCCTGCACTTTAGATTGTTACACTGTTAAAGCCGCTGTCCTGTGGTTCCGACTGAGGGATTGTTGTGTTTGCTGTGCTCTTGACTTAAAAAGCCCCGAGGATATGTGTCCAGATTTCAGGGGCAACGGAGTGCTCTGAAGGTATTGTGGCCTGGATGGTGCATGCAGTGTATGGACTGAAAAAAAACGTAGTTTTACCTGCATGAAAATGTTAGACCTATCTTTATTTAACATCTTTTTTGCTCTACAATTTCTCTTCTGCTTGAGTTTTTGAAATTGTTTTTGGGTTTGTGGGCGCTTTTCCTGGCAGATATCATCAGATATTTGACACTGAATCAGCTGTCTGTGCATTTGGGGACTCTTGTTATTGTCAATACTCACTAAAGCTTTGTATTGGTATTAATCCATACTTTTGGAGTCATGATATTGAGGTGTGGAATGATACAGGACTAGACCGGGTTAACTGAAAGGTTCTGGGTTTGAATCCAGCTTGGGTCTTTCTGCCTGGAGTCTGCATGTTTTCCTTGTGTCTGTGTGTTTGTTTCTTTTTTCCAGTTTTCTCTCACTATCTAAATACATGCATGTCCGATTGATTAGAGACTGTACAGTGTTGCCTCACTGCGAGTGTGTGAGTGACTGATGTGTGTCGGGCCTACAGTCCTGCCTCTCATTTTATTAACAGCCCCGTAATTCAAATTAAGTAATTGGTGGATGGTAGTAAAATCTTTCATTTTAAAGCTCAATCATAATTCTTTGTGTAATGGACGTAAACTCAACTAGAACATTTGTATTCTTGATTTCCAGATGACATTTACGCCATCGGAGGGGGTAAGAGAGATATTTAATCCTGCCTCATAAATGCCTGTTTAAATATATTGTGTTTACATTTTCTGTGTGTGCGTGTGTCTGTGTGTGTGTGTGTGTGTGTGTGTGTGACTTTGCAAATTTAGGTCCCAGTGACTTTTTACTAAATAGTATTCCAGAACAACTTTATGGTAAGTGCAGACTATATTTAATTGGCAATAATGAACAGTTAATTTTACTATAATTGGGTTTTCATGACAACTTCAATCAGTGAATGTGTATTCCAGGGCATGAACGGGTTTTTTTATCGGTCCGGATTGTAACGGTTCTGCTTTCCACCTCTGCCTTGTATCATTCCAGCGACTGACAAGGTGGCCCTGCTGATCGGAAATCTGTCTTACCAGAACCACCCTCAGCTCAAGGCTCCCATGGTCGATGTATACGAACTCACCAACCTCCTGCGCCAGCTCAACTTCCAAGTGGTCTCACTGCTGGACCTCACAGAGTCCGAGATGAGGAACGCCGTCGACGAGTTCCTGCTGCTGCTTCACAAGGGGGTCTACGGTGGGTTCTGCATGGTTAGAAACATAGAATCATGCCCAATGTGTAAATTAAATTCATTTTCAGTCCTATTCTTCTCCCCTCAGGTCTGCTGTACTACGCCGGTCACGGATACGAGAACTACGGCAACAGTTTCATGGTTCCCGTGGATGCGCCGAACCCTTACCGCTCAGCAAACTGTTTATGTGTGCAGAGCATCCTTAAGCTGATGCAGGAGAAAGAGACGGGCCTCAACGTGTTTCTGCTGGACATGTGCAGGAAGAGGTGACTCGGCTCTTAAGTTCATTGTCCAATATGAGGTTTGGATTTGTGTCACCTCAGCAGTCACAGCAGTAAATTGAGCTTCATCTTTATTGTATGAGAAACTCATGCAGGATTCCCCCCCTTCCCAGGAATGTTCATGATGAGAGCACTCCGAACATCGTCCTGAGAGTTACAGCCAACATTGTCTTTGGCTACGCCACGTACGTGTTTACTGTCAGCTGTCACGCATGACATTTGCCCATTTTCTGTTCTGTAGAGCAAAAGTACTCTTTCTTCCTTTTTGCTGTTCAGGTGCCAGGACGCTGAGGCCTTTGAGCTGAGCTCCACCGGCTTCACCAACGGGGTTTTTGTCAAGTTTTTGAAGAAAAGGCTGCTTGATGATGAGAAGATTACTGTGCTGCTGGACAGAGTTGCAGAGGGTGAAAAATAACGAGAGATACAGTTTCATTAGGGACAAAGCACCTGCTGTTACAGTATCATTGGGTATGTTATAACGTACTGAAAGTTTCATGTGTTGTGTGCAGACATGGGTCAGTTTGATGCTACAAAGGGAAAGCAGGCCCTGGAGATTCGCAGTAGTCTGTCGGAGAGGAGAGCGCTTACGGATCCTATTCTGCCCGGCAACAGTCCCAACATGGCTCACACTCTCAGCCGGCATTGGGCGAAGGCTCATGGTGAGTTTAATCCCTTTGAGTCAGAGTTGGTGTCATGTTTGTGAAACTGTGATTGTCTTTTTTTTCCCCTTTCAGCCCAGCAATAGTTATTATAATATATATAATAACTATTTTAATTTGGAAATCACTTTTTGTTTTTGTTAGAAGTATATGCCACAATTTCTTTATTTAAATGCACAGTGATAAGGCAGACAAGACAAATATCAGAACTGTGCATGTTGTTAATTTCCTACTGATGTAACAGTGGGATTATGGGTAGTGTAGTTTCAGCTCAGCTTTTTTTTTCTCACTAAGGTTAGTGTTTGAGTGTTTCCTGTAACAGTTCTTGGCCTTCAAAACAATGCCTATGACCTTGTTTTTACAATTTGCAACATTGTTAAACATTATGTGAATAATGTGTGAATCTATCAGTGGGGTTTTTTGGGGGGTTTTTTGCTTAAAAGAAAGTTCATCGTGTCTTTGAATCTTTCCAGAGCTTCCAGAGAGCATGTGTCTGGACTTTGACTGTGGTGCTCAGATCAAGTTGGGCTTCGCTGCAGAGTTCTCCAATGTTCTTGTCATTTACACTCACATCATAAAGAAGCCTGAAGACATGTCCCTCTGCCAGGCTCACGTCACTGACTTCTCGCAGGTCAGCTTGCTGCACGAGCCACGATTAGATGTACGCATGTGTGCATTGTGCATGTTGCACATGTTATTTTTAATTGCAGGATGTGGATGTGGATCCTAAAGAGATGAACAGAGAGACCCCGGAAGAGACGGGGGTTTACTTCCTCTCCAGCAGTCTACCACAGCATTGTCTCTACACCAGAGTCGGAGCACTGCAGAAGCTCAAGGTCAGAAAGGAAAATTAGTGTGGCGCTTTACATAAATCAAGGAATATTCCATCTGCTCTGCAAAGGGGAGTGATTGTAAACCTGAAATCAGATCTAAATGTCATTTTAACTGGGGCCAGTTTGTGACATTGACACGCTTTGGAGAATAGTCAGCATCAATGCCAGCATTTAATCTGATTAAGTCTCACAAATTGTTTATTTTTATGAAACTGTTGATTCTTTTTTCCCGACATTTCCTGCAACAGGAGGAGCTGGCATTCACCCTTTGCCTTCAGGGCACCTTTGTCAGCATGGATGATGACACAGTTCACTGGACCAAAACGATCAACATTGGCAAACCGCTCATAGCTCGACTGGACCTGCACCGACACGTGCGACGAAACAGCTGCCTACAGACCTGCCTAATGCCCCACAGCCCCTCTCACAGCCCCTGCCACAGCCCCTGCCACAGCCCCTGCCACAGCCCAGGGCCGGAACATCGCCTCCACATTATTCCTGGACCGTACCAAGTCCAGGACTACGCCCGCCTCTCGCCTCAACACCACTACCTGGACGTGTACGAGCCTCTGCAGGGTGCCGTTGGTGGCTCTGGGGAGTCCTACTATGAAAACGTTAGCCAGCCTCAGTATGACCCTGCGTACGTATCTGCGGAGAAGCTTTCAAGCTCTTCCAGCAGGATGAGCATCCCTATAGAGACCACAGATGACATCAGTGAGCTGCAGACTGTGTTCATCAACAGTCTGCAGCTTCAGCAACAGTAAAACTGCTGTCGGAGGTTTGACACGTCTAGATGGATTTTAAACGCTGCTCTCCCTGGTATAGGCTATAAGAGTTAAAAACAACAGCAATGTAATATTATATACACTGAATTTTTACATTTTTAGAGAAACATATGTATTTCAGATGACTCTTGGACATTACACAATCGGGCACTTTTGGGAGGTGTGTTTTTTTAAAAGCATAAACATCCCCCACAAAATACAAAGAGATTAGATTTATTGGCCCGTTTTTATTTTTTTTAAAGCTGAATTTTATCCTGACTGTTGCCAAATATGAGCCAAGCACATGAATTTGAGCAGCTGCCTCTGGCTGGTGTTTAAGTTGATTTTCATGATCTGTCTGTAAGATACCGTGATCATTTAAATCTATAACAATAATCAATAAATAATAAATCATTCCATTGTGATGGGCTTTAAATTACTCTCAGGTTGGCAGTAATGGACTCTCTTGCCACCTCAAGGGAGCCTGTAGGGTCATTTACAATGTATATTTTACATTACAGCTTATTCCTCAGTCAACCATAACTACTACTGAGTTCAACTCGGCAAGTTTCCAAATCCTATTTTTCCCAAACAGAAGGCTGGTTTGCGTCTAACATGATGGAACCCTTGTGAAGCAATAAGTGCACCAATGAGGAAATGCCCCCGAGGTCATGGTGGGTTATTAATTTCTCAAAATTATTAAATGCAGAAATAATCTGCACCTCTATTAAAAAAACAAAAGCCAGAATGTTGGTAGCACCAGGCAGGTAATCAGTGAGAATAAGACAATAGCATAATCTTGGATCCTGCTTCTGAAATCGATGCTGTGTGTTATCATTTCATCTAAATAATGTTCACTTTATTTCCAAGGATGGAAAGGTGGTTCAAGGTCAAGGTCACTGTGTTATCAACAGCTGTAAATATGAATCAACAGAACACACACTAAGGAGTAAATAAACAACACTGCAGTCCACCACAATACTCACAGGAAAATGTGCTAAACATTGGATCATTTAGAGCATTGTGAAGGTTATTATCCATAAAGATCAGCCCTGCTCCGCCCCGGCGTTACATCAGTGGGACGGAGAGTGCGACATGAACTCCGCCTGACTGAATAATGGATGGAGAATCCACACACAAGACGCAGGGTGAGCTGACGCTACGTCACCGGTGAGGGAGGAAGGGCTGGTGAGACGATGCAGCAGGCAGAGAGGAGGGAGGTAAGGGAGAAAGCCGCCTGCAGTGCAGAGAGGAGCACACCTCTGATCATGGTCGCCTCCTGGAAGCAGCTCTTCTTTCACCTCCTCCTGCTCCTCTGCTGCAGACTCACCCAAACAAGTAAAGCAATTTGGATTAATCTGTGTGTCTGTGAGAGATCGTGAGAATACGCTCACCCTAGGAAGTGAGAAGCATGTGGTTTCCTACTGCGTCATGTGTAGTTTAGCATTTTCAATTAGATTTTCTTCTGAAATTCATTCAGAAATTCTTTGCTTGTATAGAAGTGCCAACATATACAGGAAAATAGTTGTGATATCGTAGTATTAGCAACAAATCTGAATAATTAATATCAGTAATGTATTTTTTTCATCAGTATATTATACATGTGCTTTGCCATCAGAGTCTGCTGGACCCTCAGCTCCACCGGAGCCTCCCAGCAGTCCTCTGCCAACACTCTCAAAGAGAGTTGTCCTGAAAGGTAAAGGTTTTATTTTAAATCTCACTTTAGCAGATATGAGAACTGCTCCGCTTGGACCTGACCGACCCTCTACCACACACAGGTGACGTCTACATGGAGAGGGTTGAGGTGGTCAGTCCGGTTATCCTGGAACTGGAGTGCAATTGGACCGGTGATGCAGACAGGTATCCAAATGTAACTGGGTTCTGGAGTAAAGATGGGACGGAGATTGAGGAGAGCCGCCTCACAGTGCCGCTGAAGAATGAGCACTACCATCTCCAACAAAAGTAAGCGCCCACCCCCGCCCCCCCTTCCCCATGCATAGTTTTTATTACTCATATTCTACGTATATTTAAATATGTTTCATTGCTTCACTTTCCAGGAATCTTTCTAGGCCATGAACGTGAGCTTGTGTCTAAGATCTTTAATAATTGATTGCAGAAATTAAATAGATGTATATTAGAATACCAGTTACTGTCCTCATGCACTTATGGATGCTGGTCTTTCAAGGGAACAATCCTCTTTGCTTGTTGAAAAGAAAGTATTTAAACCTGAAATGTGCATTCTCTCTGCTACATACTGTCAAATCCTTCACACTGGAACTAGAAGCCTGAAACCAAATGCACTCAGCTGTGTTATCAGTTTTATTACTTAATTATCTGAAATAATATTGGAGAAAACTCAAGTCCTACTGATGCATGCATGCATGCCTGTTTCTGCCCCCTCCCCCCAGGTTTAACATCGTCAGTCAGGAAAACCTCGGAAACTACTCTTGCGTGTTTGGGGGCGATGCAAAAATCAACTTTGTCTTGGCAGGTAATGATCACCGGAGACAACCGGAGTAAGAGGGTCATAAATGCAACAGCAGGGTTATACTTTTGCCCCATTGTCCATCAGCTCCACAGATGGGGGAGGTGCGAGATAAACCAATAGTCAGTTATGTGGGGGACACAGCTTTGATCACCTGTAAAATGGAGGACACGAAACCGCCGCCCACAACCTGGATCTGGTACAAGGCCAATGGAACAGAGAAGGTGTGTCAACAGCTCTCCGGGCTGCAGTTATCAACACATCATTCTTTCTTCTTATTTACTGTGGAGAAACTGATTGCTTTTGTCTTGCTTTTGGCACTCTCAAAGGAAATAACTCAAACCTCAACTTCCCTTTTAATTTTAAACGTTTGTTTTCAGTTCTGTTAAAGCCAAATACAGCACACGAAAACAGAAATCACACTGAGACTATACAAGTGCATATGATAGAGCCAGCCCAGCAAGGAGGGAAGTGCATGTCCTCTTTATTGTGTACGTGTAGATCTGAAGGTGTGCAGACCTGAAGACTGTCGTTTGTCCTACAGGAGCAGATTCTGGCAGCAACAGAGTCTCAGAGGCATGAAATCAAAAACCAAGAGAGGAAGACTCAGCTTGTGGTGCACAATCTGACAGAGGCTGACTCCGGGTCTTATTTCTGCAGCGCCGTTTATGCCATCAGCAGCACGCTGGGACACGTGGAGCTGAAGGTGAGAGCAACACAATTCTCCATGTTCTGCTGTAAAGATGTGCAGAAGATTTACCATCATTTTTAGACTAATGTCATGTTTCTGTGGGGGATAATAATTGGATTGTGTAATCAAAGGTTTTAATCAATATCTCGGGGGCCACCTTTGCTTTTGTGTCCTTTATGGACTCCTGAGCTTTCTCAAAAAATAACTGTCAGGAATAGATGGACCTCGGTAGCTAAAAGACCTCTTTAAATGAGCTTGAGATGAGGGTTTTTCTGCAGCTGTGTGTTACTGTGTCCTGAAGGTCATCACATTCTACGAGCCCCTGAAGCCCTTTATGGCCATCGTCATCGAGGTGACTGTGCTGGTCGCCGCCATTCTGCTCTACGAGAAGAGTCGCTCCAAGAAGACGTCCTCAGCGGGTATTTTAGTGTCACTCGAGCAAATTGTCCAACTGTGTGCACTTTGATCTAGTTTCATTTTAAGAATGTGTGTTATATTCAGGAAATGAGGACAACGACCAAGCCAACACACTGTGAGTGCCGGAACAACCTCTGACTTTCTAGACTTTTCTGATTTTCAACTAGTATATTTTTGTGTCTTACTCAGGACACCGGGAGAAAATGATGCATCTGAGTCCAACTCTTCAGTGAGACAGAGAAAAATGTGAAGGCTGGAGTCATCCACAAGATCCACGTTTCCTTTACTCGGCACATTTCAGGTTCAACTGGAAAGCGTTTACGCATGTTAACACTGAATTTATCATAGCTACTAGGATTAATCAAGCATCAGCAATAACCAGCATAATCCATACAGGTGATAACCAATACAGCTTTTTACACAGAAGACTGCCGATGACGTTTGCTGTGTCCACCCGGCTGGATTACATCATCCCTGACTGAAAGGCTGCCTTAATGATTGAAGCTCTGGATTCACAGCCTGAAATCTGGACTAATGTGCTGTAGGAATTATTAATAGGGACAGAAAAGTGACCAAAATTCATAAAAACTCTCAATCATAGCTGCACACGTTACTATTATCCTTTCACTTCCTGTAAAAAACCCGTTGTACATCGTTACGCCCCAACTCCTTCAGTAGTTCCTAATCAGTGCCTTACCTCTGTGCCACCCGCCATGCTGCGTCATGTGATCTAACACCCCATCATCTCCGTCAAGATTCCACACAAAAGTTGAAGGTTGATGTGCAGATTATCTTTTTATCAGGATAAGCACTGATAATTAAATCTGCATGGGACTCAGTTCAGCTCAGTCGGTAGAACATGAAGGTCGTGTTCAAATCCGGCTCGGGATATTTGCTGCATGTCACCCCCCCCCCCCCCCCCCCTGATTAATGCCTCTATTCAATAAAGGCAAAAATATGACAAAGTCACTGCTGGTGTGCTTGTTTCATCTGGACTAACACCCTCTACAATCATTTAAGAAGAGAAACAACGACTATATCAGCTTCATACTGACAAAGGAGTGGACAAACAGGTAAGTGCATAAACCTGAAGATCGTTTAATTCCTTTTCAACCCAACATCTCATTTACAAGTCTTCCTCATTCCTGCCATGTTGATTTGGAGCGTGCGTAGTAGAGACAGGAAGGGATCTACGGCTGGTTCAGTAGGAACTGAACCAAAAGCTTGAGGACGCCATCGTTCAGACCCACCACTTTGCCGTCCTCCACTCCATCATAGAGCTTCAGGCTCTCCGTGCCCCATATCAGATTTTTCCTGGGGTTGTCACTATCGGCCTCCACGGAGAGAGCCACTGTGTTGAGCTGGTAGCAGAAGAAAGAGAAATATTTTCCATCTGTGATCACAGCCTGGGACACGAAAGGCCGGGTTACATCCTCTCGATCCCAGAATCCTGTAGATTAAAACAGAAATACGTTATGTTACAACACATCTCTTGGAAGATACTGGCTATTGTTGCCGCAGGAACACATAAAACAATATTTTGTGTTACTGTACATAAGCTCAAGGCCCCCTGTACTCACCCTGGTACATGGCCTGAGCTCCTGTCCAGGCAAAGAGGCTGGCGATTCCATTAGCTCTCAGGAAAACCTCCACTTGATCAGACTGTTTAAGGCGCTCCATCCGGTCTCTGTGGTACCGGTCAGGTACCAGATGGAACTGAGTGTGCCCGTAGCGTGCTGGGTCTGGCAGCTTGGAGCCTGTTAATTTAACCAAGAGGATTTTCAGTCTCATCTCTTCGAGCCAGTATATTTATGAAACCAGGTGTATTTGTAATATGGAGCAAAATCTGGAAGTATTTTACAAAATCAGCAATAATCAACAGTTATACCGGTACAGTGGCAAAAGACAAGCAGCAATAAAATTAATGAAAAGACAAAGTGGTCTCTTAGGAATGTATCACCTGTAAAAATGTTGTTGTCATATTGTCGTCTGAACAGAGGCAGCAGGTTGGGAGCATATGTGACCTCTGGAACTTCGGCTGCATACGAGTCCTCCAGTGGGGTAAACTTAAAAAATAAATTAGAAATAAACAGATAATAACAAATATTACATTTTTCTTTAGAATATTATCAAGTTCTGATGTTATGCTGAATGAACCTGACTGAATTCAAATGTTTGAATGAATGCGGTCTACTTTGTGAGACATTATTTATTATCTTTTTATTTACCTGTTTCAGTTGTTGGGGTATCCTGATTTGACTGTGCGGACAGTCGTCGATCTGGAACCTGGTCGGCTCTTGACGACCTTTCCGATGCCCCTTAGGGATGATCCTCTGTCCTCTCCTCCAGTAAAAATGGACTTGGGGATCAAAGTCTGAACAAAAATGAAACGATTTGTGCAAGCCAATCTAATCGCCACTTTAGAATCTTGCAGAAAACACAATAGTTTTGACTATTACCCGGTTGGACAAGAAATTAAAACAGGACGACTTGAATGCTTTTGATCAAAAGACTTCTGTCTACACTCAACATAGGGTTGTGCGTTATTATATAGTTGTACTACAATAACAACTCAAGGCAAAAGACATTAAACTGTTTCCAGCTCCTTGGAGCCATACCTAGGCTGCACAGGAGAAGCTGTGGATTGTATTTAGCCAGACTGTGGGTGAGTCCGGCCACCAAGTTTCTAAGGAGAGGTCCGAACGTCTGCTCTTGTGCCCTGAACAGGAAAGTTTTGCGTTTCTTCGTGTGCCAGCGTTCCTGCAAGATGACATTGGTGACCAAGGAGCGGATGTCTGCAAAAGCCTCATCGCCAATCCCGGGTACTGTCGTTTGAACCGTCGTTTGTTCCGAGCCCCGTTCGTCCAGGCTGAATTTGTCCGGCAGACCAGGTATATACGCGGTCTTGGTAAAGTGCTGGTACCATCTGTCTGCGTTTCGTGCGAATGTCTGTGGGTACACCACAAATTTCATCCACTGGACACGGGTGATGAGGGAGAGTTTCTCCTCCACAGTAGACGCGCATATCTTCTTGATTTGTTCTTCAGCTTGTCGCCGTCTTGCGGATTTACTTTTAGCCGTAAGAGATGGGACGATGGGCGGATAGGCAGGCTCCTTGACCGATGCTTCTGTGTGAGCTTGTTTATGGTGTTTATATAGAGGCAGATTTCTGGAAAGAAGCAAGGGCAGCCTAGTGCGGGCCGCCATGTTTCAGCCTGTGACGTCTCCTTCTTCTTCTTCTGTTTCTTTTACATAGAATGCTACGTTAGCTAGAGTGCCCCCTATGGCCCATAAGAAAACAATAAGGTGTAACTTCAATATTTGATTAGATTTCTCTTTGGAGAAGAGAGAACTATGACCCTACAGTTTACTATATCCAGAAGATGACATAAATTATGCTCATGTAGTGTAATTAGTTTAATAATACATTTTAATGTTGTAAACATGGGATTTGAGCACATTGTTGTTCTTGAAGGTAGCCTTGCAGTGACGAGTTACAGAATGCATTTGTGCCGAGGAGAAGTGTCGGACATTAAACACACAACACAACAGTATCTTCAATACAATAAAACCATTCGCTAATTGAAATTGTGGACTGTGACAAGCGTTGACTGAGGAGATAGATTTATAATACCAGTCATGAAATTTAACTTACAAACGCGCTGACTGTTTATTTAAATTAAATGTTTCGGCTGTATGTTATACATTTTTACTTAACGTTGTTACCCAACTTTTACATTTATAATTTAATAGATGATAATATACTTCATTTTCAATTCAAGAGCGTTGCAAACAACACAATGTTATGCAGTCACTGACAAATTTGTCCTCATATGGTCAGTGTCTGTTTCTCTTGTGGTTCCTGAATGCAACATCATGCTTTAATCTAGTTGTTGAACTCATGCTGACAAACCGTGGTGTTGAAAGATCCAATATCTATTTTTGATTTTTGATACGCAGAGTTATCTTACACTAGCTATGTATATTCATCGGGTTTTACGCACACAGTTCTACGGGTCCGGAAGAACTTGTATTGCCCGTCTCCGACATATTTGGCTAGCCGAGGTAGCTATGCAGAAAATGAACTGTGTTGTGGTTATTACTTTGTTTTCGTTAACTAGAGCAGCTCATTCGGAAATCTGTCCTGTCAGGGTTGGTGGTGACTGTGGGTCACAAGTGTCCCACCACGAAGAGGTCTGGTTTATTGCACCCTTCAATTAGTGTGATCCCCCCTTGTTCATGTGTTGTGTTTTTGCACGCTGCAGCATCAATCGTATCGATGGTTATTTTTGTGCATATCGCCTGTCTGTGTGTTGACCCACAGAAACCCACCCAGAGACCACTGTGCACCAAGAGCGATGAGGTGAGACTGGCAGAGGAGGCTTTCAAGAAGTATGGTAACCCAGCTCCAACCATTTTCTCCAAAGTGATTGACAAAAGCATCCCTGCAGACATCATCTATGAAGATGAGAAGGTACATATGTGACCCAGAAATGCATCAACATACAGCATAGATGCATTATATGATATAGACCAAAGCAATTTACACTAAACTGGTCCTGTTTGATGGTAAATTTGTGTTTATCAGTGTTTGGCATTCAGGGACATCAGTCCACAAGCACCAGTTCATTTTCTGGTTATTCCAAGGGTCCCTATTCCCAGAATCAGCGAGGCCAAAGAGGATGATGCTGAGGTAGGAGTGCATTTTGCTACACATTTGCTGCTGTCTTCATTTATTTTCACTTCATCTGGTGGACGACAGAACTCAAGAAAGCATGCAAAGTTTGAAATCGCACAACAAACCACCCAAGGCAGCTAAGAGAAAGTTTTAGCAACCAATCAAAACCAAAACAAATATCATTGCTCATACAAATCACACAAGAAATAACATTTGCAGACACTACATGTAGCATATTGCTAACACATTGCAATCTAGCATAAATTGATTTCTATTCTAACGTTTTACTTCAAAACTGTGTATTCTGATGGATCTTGATGGTTGTTGAATGCAAATGTTTTGTGTAACACTCATTCATGTGTAAACAGCCTTGTAGAAACAGGGTTTCCAGTTTTGTAAAACTAACAAACAAGTTTACATTTGTTGGCTTTTGTTCTCAACTTCTCAACACCCATTTTCAGAACTGCAAATGTTTGTTTTCATCCTTTGTTACTGTCCAACATCACTGATGGTTGGCTTTTTAAAATTGCCTTTAGCTGGACTTGATGATGCTTGTTTATTGCAAGATTGTAGGACTTGTTTGTTTGTTTGATTGATTGATTGTATCTGGCAAATCAGTTTTAACCAGATTCAGTAGAAATCAGAGAACAGGAAGTTAGAAATTGAGAATATCATTCCCATTATCTGCCCTTGATCACTGATCCTGAATAGGTTTGACACCTGTCTCATGTAAAAACTAGAATAAACCACAGCAGTGGGTTTTCCCCTCCTCCTGATTTTTTAAAATTAATTTCTCCTTGTCCTTTCAGCTTTTAGGACATTTGTTGATTGTTGCCAAAAAGGTGGCCGCGCAGGAGTCTCTAAACGAGGGCTACAGAGTAGGTAAGAGACCGACTTCTGTTGCGAGCAATAATCCACCTGCAGTCATTTTTGTGCACACTGAATTCACAAGTTTCTGTCCTCTGCAGTGATTAATGATGGAAAACACGGTGCTCAGTCAGTTTACCACCTTCATGTCCACGTGCTGGGAGGAAGACAGCTGACATGGCCTCCTGGATAATAGTGATCCTGTCGATATGTCTGTTCTCATGTGTTTTCCCTTTGAACATATGATGAATATAATCACCCCTTAAGTCAAACGCTTCAATCCACTTTTATGGACAAAAACGCTGCAATGTAGATCTTGGCTCATGTATCTTTTAAAAAATAAAAAGTGATGGCAGTACTTTTAATATGGCTGAAAATAAAGGATCATTATTGGAAAGATGAAAGCTCAGGTGTTTAATATAGCGTCGATGGGAGTGAACCAAGTACCAGCTCAGCAATTTCAGTGCGATCAATAAAATCTGCAGAGGTCGAAACATCTGTTTGCACAGCTGCTCCCCTGACGCGTGCAGCATGTGCCGTTATCAGGGAGCATATGCAGACAGATGTGGGGGAATGGCGGCGTGACTCCTGATTAGGGTTATTGTGGGTAACGGGAGCACAGGTCACCCGGGGAAGCGTGTCGTAACTTCATCGTCCCGCAGATAATCCCTCGTTTCTTTTTTTTTGTAACTTCTACAGGTTGATGGCTTCCACGGACTATCGAGGCGTTTGTGCGATACAGAGCAGGTTTTATTTCAATGTTAGCTTTATCTCTGCCGCGCTTCATGGTGCATTTCTAATGACTAACCGGCCTTCTTAAACTCTGGCTTTTTAACACTGCTTCTTAATATATTTCTCCTGCGGTGCTGGTTTTGGAGTTTTCTAATTAATAATTCCCATAAAGTGAGCAGAATCTGTAGCAAAAAGCTTTGCAAAAACTATTTAAAATAGGTTGTCATGAATGAAACTATAAACATACATTATTCAAATATATCCTAATATTAATCAATTGATATTTGTTTGCTAAGACCTTTTACTTTAAAAGGTTTAAAGTGTTTTAGAAGAATTTTCTGAGACATGGACAATTGTGGAGGCCCAACACAACACCCCTGTGGTACACCTGTGCCACATTAAGTTCAACAATAGTGGGACCAGATTACTGTTTTGGGTTTGAGCTCTTTTAAAGATATAAAACCAGTTGGTGGACTGTTCATCTGCTCAACCTCCTAAATTATTGAATAGATACAAACAATGCCGTGACTGATTAGTCCCAGACATCAGGTATATTACGTCATTTACAAAAAAAAGCAACATCTTGTGCTCTTTGGTCTGTCTGCCTCTAGCCCACGGATGATTAAC
Source organism: Takifugu flavidus (assembly GCF_003711565.1). Lineage (NCBI taxonomy): Eukaryota > Metazoa > Chordata > Actinopteri > Tetraodontiformes > Tetraodontidae > Takifugu > Takifugu flavidus. Next base: position 4,981,030 of record NC_079524.1, on the reverse strand, counting down.
CAGAGTCTGCACTGGAAGGTGGTGCCATTGTTGTTTGATCAATGCCGTCATCACAGTCACTCTTTGGGTTTGACCGTTTTGATTGGTTTTTGCTCAATGCTAAACAAACAGCTGGAGGCAAAAACCACATCCCTACGGGCTTTTGCACATTCAGGCTGAACATCGGAAACAGTGAGAAACTCAGACGGGCATTAGTCATTTTTCTTTTAAGACTGGAGTATTTGAGGAAAGCATCTTTCTGGGTAATGTACAAATCCAAGACCTGCCTGGAATCGAGGTTGTTGCCTTTTGGGATGCAACTTTGGTTCTTTTAAGTGTTACCGTGCCGTGACAAACATGGGTGATATGCCATAAATGCATCTCTTTTGGCAGACACAAGTGATCATATTTCACAGGTTGTTTTTTGTGTTGTTGTTTTTTAGCTTGTGGCTTTTTAGTAGACGTTTACAGTGTAGTCTCACTGGATAGAGGTGTTTCACTGACAGGCTGACTTCTTTTTCAGGCATGATAAACTCTCTCATTTTGCTCAGAGGTCTTATTTGTGGGTGAATTATAAAAACTAAAATTTCATGTTCTTTCTCTGGTGAAGGTGGTTGTGAGCAGCTGTGGTGTGTTTGTCATGTATGTTCAGAATACTTATTTTTTTCCTTTTGTAACGGACAAGTGAGGGGATTTGATGCTCACTACATGCTTTGCTTCTTCTGTTTCTTCAGCTGATGCCACAATGAGCGTCCAACAAGATTCCATTAAAGGGAACGCTGTTGCAGTGGAGGAAAGCAGGTATGTCACAATGCTGTTTAAGTTTTTTGTTTAAGTTTTCTTGTTATTACAGATGTAAAAATGATGTTTTCCCAGGTTTTGGTGATCAGCTCTCTGTCTTTTTCAGCAGTAATCTACCAAATATGCAGACTGGCTCGAATTTCAGAAACTTTGGCTTCGCTCCAACCCTCAGAGAAGCTGCTGCCACAGCAGAAGAGAGAGAAGCCTCACCAACAAGGACCAAGCAGACAGACGCTTCCAAAATACAGCATGAAACAGGTGACAAGCAGCTAAATGTTGGAGAGAAAATGATTGATGAATGACTTCTATGGACTTAAACGTGTTTCAATGTGAAGGTCAATTAATGACAGGTTTAAAGTAATTTAAAACTCCATTTAACTCCAGAGAAATCTATGATAAAAAATCCTTGAGGCTTTTGAACAAATTGTTTACTGTGAATCTTCTCCAGATTTAACCCTTGACGGTTTCAAGCAGATTGTTTCAAATAATTTTATTAATTTTCAAAAGAGCATTCAAGCTGCAGGCCACAGAGTGCAACCTCCATTTTTGTCTTCAATTAGATGAGACCAACTCCCTTACAGCTTAAAATTGCCGTTCCCCTGGCTTTTTTTTTTCAATTTTACAAGTTATTTACACTTCGATCAACCATGAGCATCACTCTCACGTCTCACTTTGTAAATATTCTAGAATGGAAAGCACCTTTTTTTTGACACCAATAATATGGGACCGTACTTATCCTGCATCAAGGTGAACAAAGAAAGTTCCTGACACCGGACACCATTGCCTCTCCCTGAAATGTTTACTGTATGATAAAAATGGTAAATAGTGCTCTAAACCACCCCCCCCCTCCCCCACCCTGTTCTAGACGAAAACAGAGAAAACAGGACCTGTCACACATCCAATGACTGAGCCTTAATCATAACTTCTAGCTCACTAAACTTTAATCCTGTTACTTAGGGGAGACTCTCTAACACACACAAAAAAAGAGGAAAACACATATTACGCCACAAAGACAAGCAAAACAGCAATTAATTAAATGTAATTTAAACATTCAAGCGATGTGCAAATTTAGATTAAATCCCTCATCAAGGCTGACTGGGGTCCTTCAAGCAGTACCATATGTGGCCACTTGAGGGCAGAGTGGCCGAAGGAGCCTTAGCATAGCACAGCGAGAAGGATACAGTCCCCCGTGGGGGCAAGTTATAAGTTCAAAGGTTAGACGTGCCTGCATAAATTTAGTGCATTAAACAGGCTAAAGGCACACAATAATGCATTGCACAGATAAAACAGAATGCTGCATCCAGGAATCCCCAAAATACAACAACCAAAATAGCAGGATGGAGAAAGAATCCAGGCCAACTTAAACGCAGATATTTGAATCTTATAGTTGTGTTTCCTTTATCCACACAGATAAAACAGTGCTGGTCACAGGACAAGGCCTATTTTAAACTGCTCATTCTGCCTCAACTTTGATTATTTGACCAGGGTCCAACAAAACAGGTGGGGAGTAAATTAAGAGGGGAAAAAAACACGTCGGGAATAAAGAACAGATTACCGGTGAGCAGGATTGGTGCTGACAATGCTCTGCATGATTAGGCCTTTAACATACGTCAGTTGCACTTCATGGGGAAGAGTACCCACATCTGGAAAATGTCATTTACCCAGTAGGAAAGCAGTGATCACAAAACTGCTGAGCAGTGTTTGATGACTTGCATTGCAACAATGGGGATTTTAAAAATACGTGGAATAAAAATAGTACCGTAACCTGATAGGCAGCTTTGATGGATAATTGTGTGCTTCCTCTTTTATATCAGGTGCCTTAAATTCCTCAGAACACAATGTCTATTTGTGCTGACAAGTTGTTCCCCTCATTGTTCACGCCTCTCCTTTAGACACTGAAAAAAACCTTGAAATATAAAAGCAAAAGCTAAACAATCCCTCCTTAAAGAATGAAACAGAAGCATTTCCCCTTTATTTTCCTCTAATGACAGCTTCATCTACAGCACCAGCTGATCAGCTATGGAGCACCAGCAGAGACCAGGCAGTCAGGCTGAGGATGGAGGGCTCGGGTCCGGCCTCGCGCCCCCCTCTAACCATCCATCAAATGTTCCTGGGGACTTTGGAAAACTATGGAGACCACCCGGCCTTGGTTTACAAAGAGGAAGGCCAGTGGGTGAAGCTGACGTACAGGCAGTATTATCAGCAGTGCCGGGCAGCTGCTAAAAGCTTCCTCAAGGTTTGAAAAAGCCATAAATTACATCACTGTAAACATGAGAAAATGTTTGGGGAACAACTGCAATTTTATGAAACAGTTTCAGATTATTTACATACATTTACGCGGTAGCAGAATGTACCGTACTGTAAATTATGTTAGGTTTGCTCTGGGCCTCAACTAATAAGGCTCAATGTCAATAGGTCACATTTATATTCATTATCCCATTCCATATCTTTCAGCATGCTGGAGTGTGTGGAATCTCTTGTTTCATGAACATATTTGCAGTCACCTGTAACAGCAGAGATGTGATCGGTCTTTACCAAATATATGATTTCTTTAAAAACAAATACGCACGCCTTGTCTCCTTGTAGCTGGGGCTGGAGCGATACCACGGCGTGGGGATCCTGGGCTTCAACGCTCCTGAGTGGTTCATCTCAGACGTCGGCTGCATCTTAGCGGGGTGAGCTCGTGTTTGTGCCCTGATGCAGCTGATAGACACACTATGCGTATGCACTGCTGCGCATTTGGTTTATCAGCTGCTTGAAAACGGCCTTTAGACGCTCAGGAATCCCACTGAAGGACGTTAAGGGAATTCTTCTCCCCTATCTGATTTGTTCTGTAGGGGTTTAGCAACTGGAATCTACACCACCAACTCGCCTGAGGCCTGTCAGTACGTGGCCGCCAACTGTGAGGCCAACGTCCTGGTGGTGGAGAACCAAGCCCAGCTGGACAAAATCCTGAAGGTCCGCAGCACTTGGGCGTCCGCAGAGATTCTAAAACCTCAGCGTCGTATTTAAACAGTTGTTCTCGACAGGTGAAAGATCAACTCCCCCACCTGAAAGCTATCGTGCAGTATAAAGGCTCGCTGAAGCAGAAGCTGCCGTTCCTCTACACAGTAGGTTCAGTCCGTAAACCCTCTGGTGATGGAGACCAGTCACGTCCTCACTCTCCATCGGTGCGTCCGCTGATGAGCGGCGGAGGTCGGGCTGGATTTGGCAGATGTTGCTGTGTGTCTGCAGTGGGAGGAGTTCATGAAGCTGGGGGAGGAGGTGTCTGAGGAGCAGCTGAACGCGGTGATCGACAGTCTCCAGGCCAACGAGTGCTGCAGCCTCATCTATACGTCCGGAACCACCGGCAACCCAAAAGGAGTCATGTTGAGCCACGACAACGTGAGTCAGGCAAAGTCTTGTTGTGCTCATGAACGTGAGCACTGAAGGATCTATTTCCAAGAGCTCAGCTTAACATTTCAAGCTTGAATCGATAGTAACAGACAATGTTTGATGCTCCCGTCTGTGATCTCTGTGGTTTCTTCTCATGCAGCTGACATGGACAGCCAGCGCAACACAGGACAAACTAAAGTTTAAAGAAGCCGGGGAGGTGCTGATCAGTTACCTGCCGCTCAGCCACATGGCAGCCCAGATGTTTGAACTCTGGATCAGTATTTGGCTGGCTTCTACCGTCTACTTTGCAGAGCCTGATGCCCTCAAAGTAAGGACCTATGAACCTGATTGGAAAAGGAATCTTTCAAATTTTGAACATAATTTCTGTTCCCCAGGGCTCTTTGGGAACCACCCTGAAAGAGGTTCACCCAACCTGTTTCCTGGGAGTTCCTCGGGTTTGGGAGAAGATGCAGGAGAAGATGAAAGCTGTCGGTGCCAAAGCCTCACCGATGAGGAAGAGGGTGGCAGACTGGGCCAAATCTGTAGGCCTGCAATATAGTTACAGCGCAATGAACGGGTGAGGCGACATCCGGGACAACAACACGCAGTTTATTGCAAATGGTCTCCTTAAAGACATCACTAGTTACCAACGGATCTTTTTTTGTAATGTGGATCTACAGACACAATGTGGTACCATGGGGCTACACGCTGGCTAATAATCTGGTGTTAAAGAAGGTGCATGCTGCTCTGGGCTTGGACCGGTGCCGGATCAGTGCCACAGGTGCCGCACCTATCAGTAAAGAGACTCTGAATTACTTTATGAGCCTGAACATCCCTATTATGGAGATGTATGGCATGAGTGAGAGCTCTGGCCCCCACTATGTTTCCTGTAATGAAGAATATCGCATCACCAGGTCAGCAGATATCATCAAATGACTTAGAAATATCATATAACGTCACAATATTACGTAATACCACCCATAATGCATTTTGATTTGCGAGTGTTTCTTTTCCAGCTGTGGAAAGGCACTACCGGGCTGCAAGATAAAGCTGGACAACCCTGACGAGGACGGGAACGGAGAGATATGCTTATGGGGTCGAAACATCTTTATGGGCTACCTGAACATGCCTGACAAAACAGCAGAAGCCGTCGATCAGGAGGGCTGGCTGTACTCTGGAGATCTGGGAAAACACGACCAGGATGGATTCCTGTATATCACAGGAAGGATCAAAGGTGGGTCATGGCTAAAACATTCTTACATTTATAGAAGACAAGTTACTTGTGATGCAAAATCAAAAAACGTTCCCTGCAAATGGCCTTTTTTAGCTGTATTACAGGACATTTTGATGCTCAATACAATATGACATTTCCTTTTTTTTTATTCATGCACAGAGCTGATCATCACAGCGGGTGGGGAGAACATCCCCCCGGTGCCCATCGAGGAGGCGCTGAAGGCCGAGGTTCCCATCATCAGCAACGCCATGCTGCTCGGAGACAAGCTCAAGTTCCTCTCCATGCTGGTCACTCTCAAGGTAACACGCAGACGCTCACCGCCACAACATCCATGAAAGGGCACGACGATAACGACCCTTTCTGCTTTGCTCAGTGCGTCGTGAACGACAACGGCGAGCCCACGGACAAACTGAGCCCCGAGGCCTTGGATGTGTGCAGACAGCTCGGCATCACGGCCACTAAAGTGTCTGAGATCATCGCCAACATGGAGCCGGCCGTCTATAATTCCATTCAGGAGGGCATGGAGCGCGTCAACGCCAGAGCCACGTCCAACGCCCAGAAGGTCCAGAAGTTCACCATACTGGAGCGAGACTTCTCCGTCGGCGGAGGAGAACTGGGTCAGTGAATGATTGGTTTTTCCATTCAAGCCAGAGCAAAACAAATGCTGTCAGAGTTTAGAGAAGTCACCGTGACATTCTTTGATTTTAATCTAGGCCATTTTTAAAAAAAAGAAAAGCACCATGAGAGCGCACCAAGTGTCTGACAGCATTCCAGTCATGTTTGCTTCAGCGTGTTTTTGTCAAGATGCTGAAGCTGAACTCAGCTGTTCCTGTTTCAGGAGAAACTGAATCTCTTTAAACACTAACTGAGCTCTTCGTGATTTTCACATTTGTCCGTGCAGGACCGACCATGAAACTGAGGAGGCCCATTGTGATGAAGATGTACCAGGAGAAAATCAATGAAATGTACGCAGGGGCAAAGTAGTGCAGCAGAGCCTCACTGCAGAGATAAGATGCTGCCTTCAACGTTTATCAAGGTTTTACTGCACACAGACGTCAGATGGAGGAATGCACAAACCTGTCGTCACCCTCATGTTCAGAACCGCATCAATTCGATGTCCACTTGCAGACAAAGCCGCCTCTCTGCCGCCTCTTCATCAGTTGAACTTTCACCCACATCTGTCTCTGAGGTCTGTCGTCAAGAATCAGTTTTAAAATACAGTGATCCCTCGTTTATCGCGGGAGTTGCGTTCCAAAAATAACACGCGAAAAGTGAAATCCGTGAAGTAGTCAGCTTCATTTTTTTTATTATTTTACAATGCAATACTGAACTATAGAATGAAACCAAAAATCAAAACCTGTTTTAAAGCCCAAAATTTGTTTAAAACAATAATTTTAATATAGTAATACAAGGTTGGAAACATTGTCACTGGCGTATTTCCCAGTCCCAGCTGAGCCTCTTCGTCCTGACTCCGCTCCGCTGGAGCGTCTGTTTCTACTGAAGGCGCAGGAGTCTTTCTCCGGGAGAAGAACATTGTTATGGGTAGTTGTTGGCGCTCTTTCTTTTTCAGAGCAAGAAGATTTTTATAAACGGATATGCCACATTCGATTATATTTGAGAACTGCAATGAACGACTCGCAAAAAAAATCCGTGAAGAAGCGAAGCCGTGAAAGATGAAACGCGATATAGCGAGGGATCACTGTACATGAATGTGATGGAAAATGATGAATCCGCAGTAAAGAGGCAGGCGACTTATCTGCAGCTAAACCTGGGATGAAAAAAACATTCCATGGATAAAACAGCAGTTTATAGTTAATTTGTGCACATGTATTGATACGTATATTGAAGTATTCTGACAGTATCGAACTGTATTATTGGTTCTTTAAACCAATGATATGTACATGCTTGTATGAAGCATATTTTGCAGTTTGAAGCTAATTGCGTACTACATTTAACTAGAAGAAAAACACTCAGAGCACAGACCTCAAGCAGGTCATATCCCCACATATTAAACGGCTCTTCCTCGTTCTTTTATCAAGAGTCATTAAAATCCGTTCATAGCTTCTTGAGTTATTTTGCTATGAAAACAACCAAATGTTGGCTGTCGCAGAAGCCCTTTGGCTGAAGTAATAATCTGCTGCATATACTCTACATTTATACTGTCTGATCGGTCTGCTGTGTTACTGGTTGACCTTGACTTCCACTGGTGATAGAATCTGTTGTTTTCTGCAGCAGCACAACAGACTAACATGCTTGAATATAAACTTTTATATTCCAGCGTCGATCCACAAACACATCAACAGCAGGGAACCTCTGAACTGGAAATACTGGTCGATCCAGCTGTTGACAAATCCAGTTTTCGATTGTTATTTCTGTCTGTATTCTGCCACTAGATGCCTCCAAGTCTCACACACTGGATCTCTAAGATCAAGTCAATGTTCTCTGTGGTCAACAAATCATGCTACAATGCGTGTTATGGAAATAATTGGTGCTGCTCTTATTTGTCATAAATAAGTGTCTTTATTTCTTTTTTTTCTTTTTTTTCTACAATTTTAAAATTATAGATCTACACTGATCAAAGTTACTTTGTCATGAACATTTGTATTCATCAGTATGTGCTTTTTTTCTTATTGAATGTATATTAAAGGGAAGCTTGTGGTTGTCTGACTGGACTTTATCTTTTTGCTGGACACAATGGGATAGATAAAATAATGGAATATCTGAATAGAGTCTAAATTTCAATTGTTTGTTATAATTCAAAATATGCACACAAAATGCTGTTAGCTTAGCATTAGCTCTGATACCTGTTTTAAAAAAAGGCAAAATCACACTTTATCATTTTGGAAGCAAAGTCTTTACTATCATCACTTGATGTCTATCACAAAATAAATGATTTTCTCATATTACTTTTTCTATCGGTATAAACAGTTTTTCCACACTGTTACGTTGTCTCCCCCTAGGGAGCACCTATGTGCTTATTTAATGGATTTGCAGTATCGATGTTTGAGTGAAGCCACCAGAAACAACACAGGAACTTGTAGTACTCTAAAATCCATGATAAAATATCAATGTTTTGTGCTCTGCATCTAAAATTGCACTTTACATTCAACACGAAAAATGGAAATATTATAGGTCTGATTATCATTTTTGATTTACATTTCCTTTGATTTAACTAGGGGCAGAAATGTATCAAAGCAACAATCTTTTCCATTAAATACAGCCTGAAACACAATCTCAATCCTGCATTTGACCTCAGACTTCCTTTGTTCTTCATGCATGAGGGTGACGACAGGTTTGTGCATTCCTCCATCTGACGTCTGTGTGCAGTAAAACCTTGATAAACGTTGAAGGCAGCATCTTATCTCTGCAGTGAGGCTCTGCTGCACTACTTTGCCCCTGCGTACATTTCATTGATTTTCTCCTGGTACATCTTCATCACAATGGGCCTCCTCAGTTTCATGGTCGGTCCTGCACGGACAAACGTGAAAATCAAGAAGAGCTCAGTTAGTGTTTAAAGAGATTCAGTTTCTCCTGAAACAGGAACAGCTGAGTTCAGCTTCAGCATCTTGACAAAAACACGCTGAAGCAAACATGACTGGAATGCTGTCAGATGCTCGGTGCGCTCTCATGGTGCTTTTCTTTAAAAAAAATGGCCTAGATTAAAATCAAAGAATGTCACGGTGACTTCTCTAAACTCTGACAGCATTTGTTTTGCTCTGGCTTGAATGGAAAAACCAATCATTCACTGACCCAGTTCTCCTCCGCCGACGGAGAAGTCTCGCTCCAGTATGGTGAACTTCTGGACCTTCTGGGCGTTGGACGTGGCTCTGGCGTTGACGCGCTCCATGCCCTCCTGAATGGAATTATAGACGGCCGGCTCCATGTTGGCGATGATCTCAGACACTTTAGTGGCCGTGATGCCGAGCTGTCTGCACACATCCAAGGCCTCGGGGCTCAGTTTGTCCGTGGGCTCGCGCCGTGTCGTTCACGACGCACTGAGCAAAGCAGAAAGGGTCGTTATCGTCGTGCCCTTTCATGGATGTTGTGGCGGTGAGCGTCGGCGTGTTACCTTGAGAGTGACCAGCATGGAGAGGAACTTGAGCTTGTCTCCGAGCAGCATGGCGTTGCTGATGATGGGAACCTCGGCCTTCAGCGCCTCCTCGATGGGCACCGGGGGGATGTTCTCCCCACCCGCTGTGATGATTAGCTCTGTGAAAAATACACAGCAACCTACTCAGTCTATACTCAGATGCTCTGTTGCACCCAAAAAGCAAAGCAATAATAAATACAGACTTATGACCAGGAATAAAATGTAATAAAAGACACATTCCAGTTCCACCTATGACTCAGTCATTAGGACCCCACCGAGAGAGTTGTCATCATCTGTGCCTGACATTTTAAACCATATCATAGTTTCAGATATGGGTTTCATTGGACAGTCCATAGTTGATTGTAACAGCAGCTTACCCTTGATTCTTCCAGTGATGTACAGGAAGTTAAGGTGGTCATGTTTTCCAAGATCTCCAGAGTGGAGCCAACCTTCTGGATCAATGGCTTCCATTGTTTTGTCGGGCATGTTCAGGTAGCCCATAAAGACGTGGCGACCCCAGAAACATATCTCTCCATTCCCGTCCTTGTCAGGGTTGTCCAGTTTTGTCTTACAGCCTGGCATGACCTTTCCACAGCTAGAACAGAAAAATAATAAATCATAACGGGCAAACATGCAGACCTTATAGGGTACTTAATAATGAATATTCACCCAACACTACTGTATGCTAAGAGCTGGGAGATTTAAACCATAGTGCGCAAATTCTGGTTAGTTAAAATCACTGAACTTACTATGAAATTTATGTCACAAAGGGATATTTCTGTACACACCGACAACGTCTGTGCAAACGCCCCCTAATAACAGACCCAGGTGGCTTGTGCTAATGTGTGCCTGCTGACCTGGTGATGCGATATTCTTCGTTACAGGAGACAGTGTGTGGGCCAGAGCTCTCACTCATTCCATATAGCTCCATCAGAGGGATGTTCAGGCTCATGAAGTAGTCCAGCGTGTCTTTGGTGATGGGTGCAGCGCCTGTGAAGCAGATCTTGCAGCGGTCTAACCCCAGAGCAGCACGCACCTTCGTGAAGACCAGACTATTAGCCAGTCCGAAGCCCCAAGGCACCACGTTCTCTCTAACCCCCAAAAAGATCAACAGTTAATAGGTGGTTAATCATATTTTAAGATTCTCTTAAAAAAAAGACAATTTAATTAGATGATCCTGGTTGTTGTCTCACCCGTTCATTGCACTGTAGTTATACTGCAGACCTATAGCTTTGGCCCAGTCTGCCACCCTCTTCCTCATCGGTGAGGCTTTGGCACCGACAGCTTTCATCTTCTCCTGCATCTTCTCCCAAACCCGAGGAACTCCCAGGAAACAGGTTGGGCGGGCCTCTTTCAGGGTGGTTCCCAAAGAGCCCTGGAATCCAAAAGTTGCACCGTAAAATCTGAACACGATGCACATTTTCTGCTTAATCCTCGCTGCAGGCGTTACCTTCAGGGCATCGGGTTCAGCAAAATAGGTGGTCACAGCGTAACAAATACACATCCACATGTCAAACATCTGCGCTGCGGCGTGGCTGAGGGGCAGATAACTGACCACCACCTCCTCGGCATATTTGAGATTCACCATGGTGAGCGCACTTTGAACTGTCCAGGTCACCTACGCATCAGAACAAAGGTGATCAATGATGAATTATTTCCAGGGAAATCGGAAAGCAGCCAGTCTGAGTGACTCACGTTGTCGTGGCTCAACATGACTCCTTTTGGGTTGCCGGTGGTTCCGGACGTATAGATGAGGCTGCAGCACTCGTTGGCCTGGAGACTGTCGATCACCGCGTTCAGCTGCTCCTCAGACACCTCCTCCCCCAGCTTCATGAACTCCTCCCACTGCAGACACACAGCAACATCTGCCAAATCCAGCCCGACCTCCGCCGCTCATCAGCGGACGCACCGATGGAGAGTGAGGACGTGACTGGTCTCCATCACCAGAGGGTTTACGGACTGAACCTACTGTGTAGAGGAACGGCAGCTTCTGCTTCAGCGAGCCTTTATACTGCACGATAGCTTTCAGGTGGGGGAGTTGATCTTTCACCTGTCGAGAACAACTGTTTAAATACGACGCTGAGGTTTTAGAATCTCTGCGGACGCCCAAGTGCTGCGGACCTTCAGGATTTTGTCCAGCTGGGCTTGGTTCTCCACCACCAGGACGTTGGCCTCACAGTTGGCGGCCACGTACTGACAGGCCTCAGGCGAGTTGGTGGTGTAGATTCCAGTTGCTAAACCCCTACAGAACAAATCAGATAGGGGAGAAGAATTCCCTTAACGTCCTTCAGTGGGATTCCTGAGCGTCTAAAGGCCGTTTTCAAGCAGCTGATAAACCAAATGCGCAGCAGTGCATACGCATAGTGTGTCTATCAGCTGCATCAGGGCACAAACACGAGCTCACCCCGCTAAGATGCAGCCGATGGCTGAGAAGAACCACTCAGGAGCGTTGAAGCCCAGGATCCCCACGCCGTGGTATCGCTCCAGCCCCAGCTACAAGGAGACAAGGCGTGCGTATTTTTCTTTTAATCAACGTGCATCTTTAATGACAACGTTGACCTCGTTTGGGAAGCTACAGCAGAGCATGGTCAGACACGGCCATGAAACAGGAGACGCAAGGCGAACTGTCACTCCCGCACGCCTAAGTGTTGGCTTTCAACAGTTCTCACACTAGGACACCACCGTCCGGCAGTATTTTCAAATCAAACGGTGGAGTACATATTTGGTGTTGTTCAGGTTCTCTAGCTCATAGAACAGATGTCAGACATGATAAAGTACTGGTCTTTTTTCTCTGCTCTTTGAAACAAACGTCAGTATGACATTAAACAGCTGACCTTTTTGTTTTAATCTTTACGACTGTTTACATAGAAACAGCAGGATGACTATTATAGTAGTTCTATAGAACTTTGTTTAAAGTAAAGTGCCTTTAAAACCCCCCAAAATAGAAGCCTCACAATATAGAAAAAGCAAATTGTATGCAATCAAACCTTGAGGAAGCTTTTAGCAGCTGCCCGGCACTGCTGATAATATTGCCTGTACGTCAGCTTCACCCACTGGCCTTCCTCTTTGTACGCCAAGGCCGAGTGGTCTCCATAGTTTTCCAAAGTCCCCAGGAACATCTGATGGATGGTTAAGGGAGTGCGTGAAGCCGGACCCGAGCCCTCCATCCTCAGCCTGACTGCCTGGTCTCTGCTGGTGCTCCATAGCTGATCAGCCGGGGCCAGAGCTGGCACTGCGTTTGTTGGTGACAGAGGAACTGCCTTGGGTTCCTCCGTATTTGGACAACACGGGCAGCCCGCCATTTCAGAAAATGCGGAAGTCAAGGGGCTCAGAGAATCACGCACAGCTCGCCCTTTAACAGAAGAGCTGGGGCTGTGAGAGGAGCGAAGACCATCACTGAATAACACTGCCACCGCCTCTCCCAGCACCTGCTGTCAAATAGCAACACGATTTGCAGGTTGTGCAGGGAGCCGGAGAAAACTAGGCGTTACCTGATACATGAACTCAAAGAGCTTTCATGGTTACCAATCAGGTGTGTTCGGGGGAGGTAACATGACTGTACCAGAGAGGGAGGCCTCCAGGGTTACAGGTGAGTAATGTCCTGTTAACAGTGTCAGATATGTGATTTAGAATTTTTTACTCTATGGGGGAAGTTCCAATTAATTTGATGAAAGTGATGAACTCAAATGAAGAGTTAACGCGAACTGACCTTGAAGCAAAACCTGGAGACTTATCAAACATGAGCCAAGATAAATATTATTTGCATAAATATGTCAATACAAGACTACTACTGCTGCTAATAATATGTAAAAGGATATACTTTTTAACAGTACTTTGGAAAATTCTAATTCTTGGTATCATAAAATTTAAACATTTGTGGGTCAAAGGTCATTGAAGGCACAGACACGTAAGGGGGGAGGGATTAGATGGACATCCCTTTTATTGGGTGGAACTATGACAAGATTGGATATTATTTGTGTCGGTGCTGGACAAAGCAAACAGCAAAATATTGCAATTTTCTTTCCTGTTATCCGTATTTTTTCCCCGAACGAGTGTGTCGCCATGTTTTATCTGGGACGCTGATCTTAATTACGAAGCTGCACAACCAGTTCTCCAGCAATGTAAACTGATCTGTGCGTGAGACAGCGAAGAAAACGCAAGAACTTAATCGGAGCACCGAGTATCGAACTCTGCTATAAATGTGTGTCCATTTCCCAGTTTCGTTGTTTTAAGGGTGGGGTTCTTTGAACGACTTTCATATATTTTTAAAGGCTATGTCTATTTCAGAATGCACGCATCAATAGAGTTTCAGCTTGTCAGGCATGAATTCATTTTAAAGATCCCGAGCCCAACACCGCCCCCTCGTGCCCCAAACAAGCAACAACGCACATCAAAAGTAATCACAACAGTAAAACATTACATTAAACCACGTTATCAAAATGGTAAATTTGAATTTATAAGCCTGTTGTTTGATACACAAACACTCCAAATGTAGGAAATTGCATTTCATCCAGTCTGAACACCCATATCAACAGTGGGGTTACAATCTATCTCTGTCTTTGAGACACATTTGGCTGCTCCGTTCTTGTCATCAGTGCCCTTCTGCTCCTCCTCGTGTGTGGAATATTAACAGTTAATTCTGAAATTCCAAACGTAATAATATGCACTTTGGCCCTAGTATTTATAATAGTGTTATTAGAAACAATGGCACAAAGGAAAAAGGAAAAAAGGGCAAAAATAGCAACATGTGAATGAGATAAGTGAATTGGGCTGATGTAAGCGTCATCTTTCATTTCGTAGTCATGGCGACACCCTTCTTGACCCAGGCATTGCTGCTGAGCAGAGAGAGCATGAAGCGAGCCACATCGCCTCTTCCCACGCTGCTGCCTTTGGGGTAACCACTGCCGTCGGGCACAAAGTACCCCTCGTAGGTGAGAAACTCTTGCGCTGTGAAACAGAGAAGTATCATGAAATATTAAGGTTCCTGCTGAATGAAAAGTGATTTTTAAAAAAAAAAAAAAAATGAGGACATTCCCACAATCAAAGATTAAGTAAGATAATAACCTTGAACTGTGTCAAAACAGATTCTGAGGCACAAAATGTCTAATTCTACATAACTCGGGTACAAGGAAAGTCTTTGATGGAAAAATATGCTATGCTGTTTTTTTCCATGTGATGCCACACTGATCCAGATTAAAACGTTTCTTTTTCTGTGAAAGATGAGGAACCCACTGCTACCTGAGGAGGGCAGGTTCCTTAGGCCAGGGGGGCGAACCACGGTCCAGTTTATGTCGTCGGTCTTCATCAGCATTTGCTCCATTTCGTGCATGTTGTTGAGGACGCTTCGAATCAGCGGCAGCAGGAGGAACCGGATCAGTAAGGATGACTGTGCTCCTGAGTTTGCTAACAATAAATGAGAGGAAATACAGAAAATTAAGCACTGAGTGTTCTTTTTTTAAAATAACATACTGGGTATAAAGCATATTGGCTTATTTTAGCACGTTAGTCAATATAGTAATAATCATCAGAACTTTATGTCACACTAAACACCATAAATTAATTAATTATTTTCTTGCAGCTTTCTAGTCAATATTAATGACTAAAATCCAAAAAAAGGTAAAGCCATCTTCCCGGTCAACATGTTTTATTACTGTGAAATTGACCATCATTAAACAGACGAGACCCCAAAGGATGCTGCCCTGCACGTGCTTACGTTCAGTGTACCAGGACGTCATGGTAACGAGCCTACTGACGTGGGCAGTCCGCATGGCACTGACCACTGCCCTCATGGAGAGGGAATATCCCGTCACCCCCGTAAAGAAGGAGGCTGGGAAGCCGAGGCAGGACATGATCACATCCTGACCCTTGAAATGAGGCTTTAGACTGTCTGCGGAGAAAATATCAGCTTGAACCACCTGCAAACAGGAAGGTTTAAAGTGACGCGAAGGCTCACAAGGGTTTTCCTGCCTTCTGCCCAAGACCTTTATCAGGTCTCCAGAGAGGACAGGTTAGAACAGAGACACCCCCCCCCCCCCCCCCCCCAAGATGTGCTACTTGTCACTTTGTAGTTCTGTGTATGAACGTCCTTCCAAAATAGCAGAAGATATAAATGAACTGAATTGAAGTTTAATCATAATCACTGCATTATATGTGCTGAGGAGCAGAACAGGATCAGGAAGAGAATATCTTTTCAATTCCTTTCGGTCAAATCATGTGGTTTCGATCGTCACAATCAGCTGATAATAGTTTCAAAACCAAAAACCTCTGTTGCTTTGGATTCATTTTCTGAACTTTGGACCCAATATGAAATGAACAGCAGTGCATAACAACGGCCTTTAGCTACGTTACCTTGAGGTTATCATGATGCACGGTGATTTTTCCTGGGTCCCTGGCCACAGCGGTGACTGTGTGACCCTGCTGCAGGGCCTGGTTGACCAGATGCTGTCCAGTCTGTCCTGTCGCTCCGAGCACGGTGATCTTCATCCTCAGACTCTGGCACAGACGGCTCAGTCAGACACAGCCGACTCTGACCCCTCACACTTTAACAGCCAGGAAGTTCCCTCCCTGTTCATACATTTAAGCGTACAAAAGTGATTACCCCAGTGCAATAAAGTGGCCTTTGCAGAGAATTCAAGGTTTGTGATCTAATAAATGTTCTCTCATTATACAGCTTTGTATAAGAAACCTAAAAAAAACCTTAAAAGAAACCTTTGTCTTCCATAGTTGAATTACACCAAAATTAAGAGTCTTCATATTAACAATGACTTCATTTTCAATTGTTTCTGTGTATTTTTCATTAATTAAACATGATCAGATGCGATATAAATACACGATATAACAGATTTAGTCTGGCTGTTGTTTTTTAAAACACCATTATTTGTCTAATTTGAGTTTGACATATTAAGAACGAACATGGCCTGTAGGCTTAAAACCATGGCAAAACATTTTCTCGTCCTACATAGAAAATCTTCACATTTTCTGCAGCCCCGAGTCCTTTTACTTGAGAAAAGGCCCTGGCAACATTACATTACACGCTGTTAATCGACATTTGGGGTATAAAAGGGCCATTGTGACTTTAGCCCCGTGTATCCAGAGGGCGTTTTGATTGTCGCCATGGCTTTGGGACGCCGTTCCCATACGTTTAACATAAGCATAAAAACATGACATGTCGGCCTGTTATAGGGTCACACTTCTGTGGGTTCGGACAGGAACTCACCAACAACCTGACGGCAGCAACGACGCCCACATATTACGTCACCATAGCAGCGCGTGTGTGACTTTAACATCCGGTCAGGGAGCCGTTCAAGAGCGAAAGTGTTCAATCCTGTTCGCAAAGCAAACGGTGGGAAAGGCAGGGGGTGTTGATTGTTTTTATTGCAAAAAATTGCTTTTTAGGCATATTTGTAAAGCGTCAGCCACTGGGATCAAGGTGGCCTAAACAAATATATTTTGTAATATGGAAAACTTTTTAAAAACGATTTGAACTCCATTCGTTTCATTATTTAAAATCCAATGAATTGGATGGGAGAAAATTTACAGGCATATTTCCACAATACCTCTTCACTTTTCTACAAGGCCGCTCATTTTTTCTTTTAATTTTGAGTGATTTAACTATATTTGCCAAGCCAAACATCCCATGGCCATTACTTATTAATAATTTTAGATTGCCTATGTATAAAAACTCTACTTGTTGGCCTGGTTGGAGGAAATTGTATGAAAAAGAGAAGAAAGATGGAGGTGCCTTTAGTCTGCGCCTCCTTGCTAAAAGATGCATTTTGGTTTTGATGGAAGCAGAAGTGCCTGCACTTCAATTGACAAGACATTGGTTGTTATTCAGAAACCTTCAATATACAACTCTTAATTCTTAAATGCTCTCCTTCTGGACACCTGTGTTTACCACACTTTTCCATCTTCTTATTAAAAGATCTGTATACCTGTAGGAGGTCATTAGCTCCAGTAATCCACTTGTGACTCGCTGAGTTGATTCCACGTTTACACAAGAGACTAAAGACTAACCCACTTCAACACAGACCAGGAGAGCTGCACTGCGGGAGCAGCAGCATATATCTGAGGCATCTGCTGAGCAACTGATGTTGTTCATCCACCAACAGCGAACAGCATGATGGATGCCCCCACAGGACTCTGACCTGGTCTTTGTGAACCAATGTAGGATGAAACACTACAAACGGATGCTTAAAATCAGACCAGAATTGAGA
This sequence comes from Takifugu flavidus, assembly GCF_003711565.1. NCBI lineage: Eukaryota > Metazoa > Chordata > Actinopteri > Tetraodontiformes > Tetraodontidae > Takifugu > Takifugu flavidus. The sequence continues at coordinate 4,963,335 of NC_079524.1, read as the reverse complement.
ATTGAAAAGCCAGACAACTTGGGAACTGGAGTTAAACAGGCGTAACACGTAAGTAAAGTTTTATCCACGTTTCTGTTTGATATAGTTAACGGAATAGAAAGCTTCATCTATACAGGCAAGATCCAGTGAGAGAAAAAAGTTGGTCATTTAGATTTTAGACCATCAGATAGGCACCAATTGTTTTCCTCAACCTGTGCAGTAATGATTTTTAATTCTCAAACTAACGTCAGTGCCTGCAGGTTTTTTTTGTTTTTGTTTTATAAAGCTGAGAAATTAATTGTAAGCCTTCATAGAATTCAGACCAAAACAGTCTTGTGCTGCAGGATTAAGGCCAATCGCACAGTGAACCAGCACATAACAAGATTAGAAAGGGTAAAAAAGTCGAACGTCCCGCAGCTTCTGCTTCCCCGCTGCTGAGGAGCGACGGTTCACTTTCTGACCTGAGGTGCCCTGAAGGCTGTAGCGGAAGTATTTTTTCTCTTTTTAGAAAAGCATGTGAGGCAGTGGTTCTCCCAGTGATAAAAACCATTTCAATCATCAAAGCTTTATCAGTGCACTTTGATCCAGAACATGAGCTCCGCGTGTGACACGCAAGTTTAACATGGACTCACTGTGAACAGGAACAGTCATGGGATGTGGCGTCACAAAATCTGACCACTTCCACAAACACTCCCGGAAAGGTAACCAGAGCCATTAACTAACTGGTTTATCTGCTAATCTCCACAAATTAATGCAACCCATCACTAAATGGCCTGTGTGCTATTCTTTCTTTCTTTTTTTCTGTCTGTCTGTCTGTCTGTCTGTCTGTCTGTCTCTGTCTGTCTGTCTGTCTGTCTGTCGTCTGTCTGTCTGTCTGTCTGTCTGTCTGTCTGTCGTTCTGCTGCCGGCAGCTGTCACAAGTAAGCACATCTGTCGTCCCGCTGCTGGTAGATGTAAATCATAATTAGCCAAAATAAATAAACTAGTAAAACAAGATTCTATTCAACGTTTAAATGCAATTTGAGCTATAAATGGATGTTTAAATCCACCTCCACATCACAATCAGATGCAATGACAAACTACTATCAATAATCTAAAACAATTATAATCAAGTGAAACAATCCAAATACACAGCAGATAGAAGTACTGAGGATAAAATCAAACTGAGCTTACTTAAAAATGTCCATTTATTTTCTTACCATGTGCTTTATTCCATCTTGGGGTCGGTTGCATTGGTTGGAAACCTTAAACCTTAAATGGTCGTATTGTGTGACAGCTTTGAGGGCAGCTGTCCTGATCCAGCGATGGTACCGTCAGTACGTCGCCCGTTCAGAGATGAGACGGAGATGCACCTGGCACATCTTCCAGTCCATCGAATACTCCGGAGAACAGGCCCAGATAAAGGTGAGGAGCTCTCGGACCAAAGGTCACGACTCTGCTGGAGGGGACAACTAACAGCTTTTTCCTCTCTCTACTCCCTGTCCAGCTTTCCAATTTCCTCAACTACCTCATGGATAATTTCACACCATCCAGCAACGAAAGTGAGACGTGAATGTTGTATTTCCACCCTGCAATTGTTTTTGCCTGCTTCTGATTCTCTTAACATTTCCCTTTCAGGAAATCTGATCTCGCACATCTTCAGAGAGAATGAGGTTTGTCGGGACACGGAGTGGGAGAGGCATTTCTGCTACAAGAACATTGAGGTGCCAGAGATCTACTCGGGACCTCACCTCACCTTCCCTCTCACGGTGGAGCAGGCGGTCGGGCTGGTGGAGGCCTTCAGGAACAAGAAAGTAGGATCACACCCCTGCTGGAAGCTTGTAGCACAAAGTAGAATTTTATAAAATCAAATGGGTCATACAGACAATAAGAAAGAGAACAGGACATCAGTGTGTGCCGACTGGGCGCCTGCAATGTTCTCTGACCAGTTTCTCTCCCAGCAGCAGTTGCACTCGCGCTACATCCTCCAGCTGCTGCTCGAGACCTGGAAACAGCTGCGGATGTTGCCAAACATCAACCGTATCTCCACCTGCCACAGTAAAGAAATCACTATTTGTGGTGAGCTGCAGGGACGCTGGGGGAAAATTGGGGCTTCACATTTCTCAGAAAAGGGCTGTTTTTTCTCAAGTGAAGGAAAAGCGCTGCTTGTTTTCTTGTCTTTCCGTTAAGCTGCTGACTTGAATCGTCTGTTTTACAGGCGATTTACACGGACAGCTGGAAGATTTGCTGTTGATTTTCTACAAGGTCAGAAACTTCCAGAAATTTCAGAAATAATATAGAATCTCAGGCAGAAGGCAGAAAAAAAAGCAACATGCGACCCCCCTGATTCTACGTTTATGTCAGATTTAATCACAAAACGTAAATGTTTCATGATGGGTGTCTGCAGAATGGAATGCCATCCTTGGAGAAGCCCTACGTGTTTAATGGAGACTTTGTAGATCGAGGGAAGGATTCCATCGAGATCCTCATCATTCTGTTTGCATTCCTGCTCGTGTACCCAAGCGACGTCTACCTGAACAGAGGAAACCACGAGGACCATATAGTCAACTTAAGGTACAATTCCATCAGGAAAATCACACGGATCGTTGCCCTAATTTTAAAGAAGAAAAATGTCCTTAAATCATATCTGTAATTCTGTGTTTATCTAATCGATGCAGGTATGGATTCACAAAGGAGGTGTTAACTAAATACAAGGTTGGTTCTCATTCTATAACCCGTGTTTGTTTTTGTAAAAATTTGCAATCTATTTCAGCCCTGGCAAAATATGGGCGTCCCAATTTTATGTACGCAGTAACAAATGCTAAATTAATGGACATGCAAGCAAAAAAAAGCCTTCGCTACTGAAAGGTGATTCTAATTTTTGATCCTCAGATGCACGGCAAACGGATCCTGAAGCTGTTGCAAAAGATTTTCAGCTGGTTGCCGCTGGCAACGGTGATTGACCAGAAGGTGCTGGTGCTCCATGGAGGCATCTCGGACCTCACCGACCTCAGCCTCCTCGCTAGACTGGACAGACACAACGTGAGGACGCGACCTGCCCTTCTGGAAGAGCCATTTCTTCCTTCAGTGGGTTGAATCTTTGCTGTGTTTTCCCAGTATGTCTCAGCTCTGAGACCTCCCAAGAGGAGAAGCTACAATTCAGCGGGGACGTCCATCGACTCAGACGTGGATGAGGACGTCTCGTCCAACAGTAGGATCTTCCAGCGGCGTACCTCTCTCCTCTATACCAGGCCCCTCGGAACCCGGAGCAGCTTCCAGAACCGCTCGCTGCAGGACTTTTCGGACCGGATCAGGTTTTCTGGAGAGAGTGATTTAGAGCTGAGCCGGAGGAGGGAGTTCATTTTTCAATGCAGCGAGTCGGCGAAAACCCTGAATACAGCTGCGTCTTCTGACTCCGTCCAGAGTGAGAACTTGAAGGAAGAGTGGAAACAGGTGAGTGACGAGTGATTCATTTGTTTACTACTTGGTTGTTTATTAAAATTTGATCTAATTAGTAATGCCGTGACACACAAATTTCTATCAGCTAAGTTGAACACACTGTTGCATTTATTATGTTTATTATTTTGCCTATGTTATATATTTTTGTCCCTAAATGTTCATATTTGGTTTTGTACTCATCTTTTTCAAGTTAGGATTTTGCTGTCATGACAACCACCTACTTTGTGCACGAGCCTCGTGGTTGTAACAGCTCAGATTTACACCCTGAGTCACAGTCTGATGCTGTGGCAGTCAGCATGCAGCCCTGACAGTTGGCTCTTCCAGACGTGGTTGCTGTCCAAAAGAAATGAGAAATTTGTCTTATCACTACTAAGAATAGAGAGTGGAACATGTCTGATCTTAATTATTCCGATCTCAATTCACCCCAATCTTCATCCCCCATATTTGTCTCTTCAAATGTTCTAATCAACGTGCAGATCCTGGACCTGCTGTGGAGCGACCCGATGATCCAGGACGGATGCATTCCAAACGAAGTTAGAGGTGGAGGCTGCTACTGGGGCCCTGACGTCACAGAGGAGTTTCTGAACAAGCACAACCTTCAGCTCATCATCCGCTCCCATGAGTGCAAACAAGAGGGTTACGAGTTCTGCCACAACCGGAAGGTGATTGGACAGCTGACAGGGGGAAGAGTTTAGGGACATGAATTCAAAATGGCTCCTCGCTGTGTTGCTGGGGCACCAGCTCACAACTGCTGTGTTTCATTAGGTCCTCACCCTCTTCTCTGCCTCCAATTATTACGATGTGGGAAGCAACAGGGGGGCCTATGTCAAACTGGGCCCAGACCTTGTGCCTTATATGATTCAGTACCAGGCCAACAGCATGACCAGAGAGCTCAGCGTGAGACAAAGGTACCACCAGCCCACCAGAAAGCGTCCACGCCTGTATTTGTTTGAGAGAAAATGAGCTCATCAGGTTGTCGAAAGTCACTGCAAAGATCTGTAGGTTTTTAGTGAGACATATAGGCTGAATATTAAGACTTAAATGTGACACCACTCTTAAGAATGAATATTTCTGTCCCATGAACGTATGTAGGACAACTGTCCAGACGCCTAACCTTTAAATCTTATCACTTCTCTTAAGCTTTTGTTTACATTTGGATAGAGGCGGGGACAAGCTCAGAACAAGTCTAATGTCCATATGCAGAATGTATAAATTTGTGCTGTCCTTTGCCACTAATCTCAGCACTGCTTTGCACACGTACATTTTTCCTGTTTTCACCTTTGTTGTTGACCTGTAATGTTCCCTGTGACCTTTTCACCTCACCGTTGTTCTGTCACGGGCAGCATTGGGAGAACCGAGCGTTCCGCTCTCAAAGTCCTGCGGGAGCAGCTTTTTGCACACAAGTCTGACCTCATCAGTGCCTTCAAACAGTACGACAGCCAGAACACAGGTGTGTGCAGGGTCCCCTCCAGCCCTTCCCTGGTAGATCAGGTGGTGCCTGATTCTCAGTGAGAGTTCCCCTGTGTCCTCGTGCTCTTTTTGGACATTTGAGTCTGTGCATGTGTGTTTCTGATAAAAGTTTTTAATCCCTCTTTTCCAAAGCAAGCAGAGCGTTTAATGCAAAATGACCTTTAATCTGTTGCAAACATTTGTTAAATGAGACTAGTTTCTCTGGAATCTTTAGGTTATTGTTGTTGTGTTTTTTTTTGAGAGAGAGAGTTCTGGCTTTGTTCAGTGACATCAGATGAAGTTTCCATATCTCTCAGGTCTGGTGTCTCTGAGCGACTGGGCCTCTGCTCTGGAGAGCGTGATGCACCTCGGTTTACCCTGGCGCATGCTGAGCTCTCAACTGGCCACCGCCAAGACCAGCGACGGCATGATCAGCTACCACGAATGGTTCGACGAGCTCGCCATCAAAGGAGCCAACACCGATGTAAGGATGCAGGATATATACACGCCCAATGCTTCTCTTTCATTTTAACGGCAGCTGCCTCCATCAGGTTGATTATCTGTAAATAGAGCTTCTCATTTTCAATTTTCCACCTCACAGCACATCGAGCAGGGTCTGCTGGAGACTTTGTATCGCCACCGCTCCACCTTGGAGACAATTTTTAGAATCGTAGACACCGACAACTCAGGTAAGACAGTGAAGAATTAGAATGCATCTTAATTTAGGGTTTTAAAAATTTTTTTTGCTTAACTCCCATTGAACCAGAACAACCTGTCTGATAGTCAGTGCTGTGTTGTGTGTGTGTGTGTGTGTGTGTGTGTGTGTGTGTGTGTGTGTGTGTGTGCGCGCGCTTGCCAACATTTTCTCCAGAGTTTAATGAGAAATGATGTAGATCTCACTTGCGTTAACTGGCCCGTGTCCAGTTGTTGGTGCGTATAAGCTCAAACTTTGTAAATCCACCTGTAGCGTGCAAAGGAGGCCACAGATTCTTGCCACCTGCTGAGCGCTCCTGTTAAGATTGGGATTAACCCACTAATCTACTGATCTTCCCTCCCCAACCTCTAATCACTCATCGCCATTGTGGTCTGCCTCCACATTTTCCTATAGCTGCCGTTAATCTATTTCTCTGTCCTGCCTCTTTCACAAGGCTTCATCACCATGGAAGATTTCCGGCAAACCTGGAAGCTGCTGAGCATTTACCTAAAAATGGAGATCTCGGATGATGCCATTTCTGATCTCGCCGTCACTATTGACAGAAACCAGGACGGCAGCATCGACATTGACGAGTTCATGGAGGCCTTCCGCCTCACAGACAAGAAGAGCCGGCTGGAAAGAGGCCGCAGCATGTTCATGGGCACCAACACAGACCTCACCAAGCTGGACACAGATCCCAATATTTGACCAGAGACTGGAAACAAAGAGGAAGGCGGCAGCTCTGATTCTGGGTCAGACATCCCATCAGCGGAGGGTGAGGAGATGAAGCCAACACAAGCTGCTTTACTGACGCATCCTAAGACGTGGCCGCCGAGTGACGCTCCCGAGGATCACAGGAGATTAGAAAGTTGAACAGTCAGGGCATCCAACAGCAAATGTTCTTTTCGCATTTTCATCTGTTTTGTGCACTATGTGGATGTGCAACAGCCATTACCTATGGAGTTTCTCACTTCAATCAGTCAAATAACAGCTGCATAGTCCTCAGCCATTTTATAAAGGTGAAATAGATTTTAAAGCTCGATCTGCAATAACTTATTTTGTTTGACCCCTTTAGATTTTGACGGTGTAGTGAGCGTTAACCAACTTAAACACTAATTGGTTGCAACTAAATGTTGCTAGTGCCTTAGTGGTACAAGTGTTATCTTCTAGAGATGAAGTCTAGTTTTGCAATGACGATGTTTTGCTGCCAACAATGTGAAGCGTCATTAGGCTACAAACACTCTCCAGAACAGAGAACTCAAGCTTTTATTGACCTTTTTTTTTCCAGGATGTAACGTCTACATCCAAAGTGCTGTGTGAAAGAGAACATTCTTTACTTATATATACTTATACTGTATATGTGGCATGATTCAGAGAGTGAGATGAGAAAACCAGCTGGATGACCTTTGGCTTTTTCTGTTTAAATCAAGGTCACAACAAGAAGTTGTTGGCAAGGCTTTGCACAAAGACGAAAACAATGTTAAATGTTAGAGTTGTTAGAGTTGCATAAAACCTGAGAAACATGAGAAGGTATTATTTCTTTAATATCACTTTTGGAAGAATTATAGCAGCTATAAGTTATTCACTTATCAAACCATAAGAGACATGACCAGAGGTTATAAAAAAGTGAATCATACTGGGGTTTTTGCAGTTTTAACCACACAAAACATTCTAAATACAGCATATGTCAATGAAAGCACAAGGTTTATAATAACAATTTTACAAAAAGATTATTTAAAGATTTTATAAGCAATGTAAAACCATATAATACACCGTAGTGGTGATATAAAAAGTGATGAAGCCTAACGTTTATCATACCCGAGGAAACGGGTCAGTTCCTAGAAAAACCACCAGGGGGCGCACGAGACTGACGGGCAGGGTTGGTGCGGTCCTCCGTCCTCAGAGTGTCCAGCCGAGGAGAAATGTCCCTGGTATCGCCCATTTGAGACGCCTTAAGTCGATCTCCAAACCACGTGTCCTGGAGCAATAACATGCACCTCGTCTCTCACAAGTCCCATGTCAAGTATCGTAAGGGCTCGTGAAAATACTCCAATTCGATGTAAAATACAAACTAGTTAATTAATATTTCAGTTGCTTTTATGAGTAAAACGATCTCTTTCATTGTGTTGCTATATTGTTTAAGATGTATTCACTTTATACGCTAAAACCCGGATGACATCTTTTGTTTGGCACAATCATGGAAATTACGCCGTTGTTTTGTGCGTAAAGACGCAAAATCAAAGGCGCATTCGGCTTCGAGTTTTAGAAACAAGGTGGCATCAATTTAAACAGTAATTTTGAATCTACGGGAGGAGAAGAGAAGCACATTTAAGAAGCCACGAAGTCAGATATTTACACCTGCGATGTCTATGTCTATCCAACCCAAACCGTTAGTGTTAAGTAAAATATCGAAAATCTATTTGAGATCTGTGATTTTTAAAACAAGAACTGTGGACTAAATTACATTTAAATCCTAACAGGACTGCAGGATCATCTCACTCTTTGGAGTTCCTTCTACTCAGACAGTTTTCTGTAATCCAAAGTTTCTGATTTTTGGGTTGTTTTACACACCATCCCAAGGCTTCTATTAACTGAGCCCTGCCCATGACCTGATGCCCTCTGCTGCTTTTCACGTCCACAAGTCCCATTCTAGAAACACGCAGGAGACAACGGGACAAAAGAAGAAGGCAGTGGGTCCTACACTGCATATCTTCTGCTTTGGAGGAGGGGAGCATCTCCATTGTCCACACCCTGCAGGTGTTTAACTCCTCACTCTTTTTCTCTTGATCTGAATAAACCGGATCTACATCACTCGCAGCAAGTGACTTCATATTTCATGGCTGAAGTTTGTTTTAGTAACTTTCTGTATGTATATATAAAATAGATAAGACAGGAATAAAGACATAGCTCAGCTATTTGGGTGCCATCAGGCAGTGATTACATTTTCCATTTTTAAACAAAGGTGGGAAATCCAACATTAATCTCTGAACATGGATTTGAACCTAAGGTGTGATCATCATATCCCTCTCTGCCACTAAATACAGAATTGCCAAAAGGAGATTCCATTTTAAAAGAATATATATAGGGTTAGGGTTAGGGTTAGGGTTAGGCTCATTCCCACTGTCAGCCAGTTCAGCTGATCCTTTTAAACGTAGGATCCCTTGAATGAGTGGGAGAGTACTGCAGCCTTTCATCCATATTTCAGAGTTTACTCTGAAACTTGAATTTTTAATGGGCTGTAACTGGTATCCAAAACATGAATGGAAAAACATTCACATTTTTTACATGTTCATTTTTGTTATCCTCTCTCTTCTGGGATAAAAGAGTAAATATATATTTCTATACGATCGCTATATTTTGGCGTTTTTATACACATAAAAGCAATCTTAATCATGTGACTGTTCGAGGTTGACAAACGACACCATGCTCATGTCAAGTGCACTTCAGTACAACTTTTATTTCATTTTTTTGCAAATACACTAGAAATGTTTACAAAAGCACCGTATAAACATCTGTGCAGTGTAAATTGTCAAAACTAAAAATGAATATTACACCGAATTCATTTTGCACCTCACATGACAAGCGGGATTGTCATTTTCAGCAGCAAAACAAATTTTCTTAAAGTGGAAATGTCACTTCAGACCATTTGAAGAAATGAATTGAGTTTACACCCGGGAGCAAATTAAACAAAAGAAAAAGGACAGTTTAAAGGATGGTACGGCACTACTGCTCATCCCTGAAGGAGGGCTTCATTCATCTAGATATTTTTTTTTAAACTTTGCTCAGTCATCAAGATAATCAGCCTTCCAGAAAAATGAAACAGACAAAAAAAACAACTCCACTCCAGTTTGACAGAAGCAATGAATCGGCTTCAGAAACAAATGTACACAAATCTTTGAAAACACTAGCTAATTCAGTCTCGAGTAAGCTTTACAAAAAGGTTTACTGGGCTGAAATGATCAAAAGTGTGCTGAACTTTACAAAACAATTAAAAGGAAATGGTTCTACACAGGTGAAACTTGCAAGACAAGAGACATAAATATTCTGTGGCCCCTCAACACCCACAAATTATTCCAAAACTATCCAGTATTGCTTTTTCTTAAATAATACTGAGATTGGCTCTTAAAGAGCATTGAAATATTTATCTCGCTCCCACTTTTTGGTGGCGAAAAAGCAATACAACCCCCCCCCCCATGCAACCAACTTCTCACGATGCCTCGGCAGAAAGGCACAGACACACATCCGTTCACGAGACCACTCTGAATACTTCGCATCAGGTTACTGGTGGCACAATTTCTGGCACAAAAGGGGGAAACAAGTAGGAGACAGTTTTGTGGCACAGCTGTTATCACAGATGAGTAAACAAAGCGCTGGGGCAGATCTATGTGGGTTATCTTTGGTCAAGCAGGGATGAGCCAATGGGCATGAACTCTTGGACCCAACGGTGTAGGACTGATGGCTCAGGTACAGTTGAACAAACGGCGCAAGCAACCGCCATGTTTGCAGAACATGGAGGTTGTTTGCCTGTACAGTAGGTGATAATAAAAAGGCCTTTAGTGAATTGATTGTTAGATTTTTTTTGTTTTAAATAAAAAAAGGGGTGGTTCTACACCAGTGTTCTTAGTCGGGATGAGCCATCTGGTCTTCGAAGCTGTCCAAGTGGCTCTCCCCTTTTCGTATACCTCCATGCTGTTTACATATGTTATTAATAAAACCCTGGCCCGACCACAGCTGCGATATGATCAGATCATCTGCCAACAGATAAATGCAACGGACTTACAAAAGCATGATTATTCATTTTGACAAGTGACAGCGAGAGTCTGGCTTTGTAGCTTGTGCTCAGGTGTGGAGCGTGTTGGCAACTCAGATGCGAACAAAATGATCAACCCTGAAGTTAATTAGGAGCACAATCTGGTAAACACCACATACAGGACATACAATTTATATTGTAGTTATGGTCTTTTTCTTCGTCAGCAGCGATAACAAAATACAAAAGGATATCAAAAGTAGATCCCCCCCGCTTCAGAAAATCAAATAAGACTAAGTGTGAATGTTTGAAGTTCATTCCCAACATCTGTTTTTCCAATACTAGTAAGGACAAGTAATTGAAATGCATTGAACATATGGACCCACTTGCATTGAAATAACCAGGACAAAAAACAAACAATGAAAATTCACAGGTTGCCATTTCCGGGAAAAGTGCAGGGAACTTTGTTGACTACATCACGGTCTTAAATTCACTTCCCATTCACGACACCCACTGGGTTTGGTGCACGAGGAAATGTGCGTCGGACAGAGAAACAAAAAACAGGAAACAGAAGACATACAGTGATTCCAGTGATGCGTTTTCTTTTCTTTTTTTGTTGTCTGAACAGCTCCTTGGCAAATTGAATGTCCACAGAAAAATGCAGTCCTCCCTCCAACCCAGAGATTCCCCACACCTCCCCACAGCGCCCACCAAGGCCTGACAGACAGATCTGTACATACGAACAGGGAAGAAACAACCTGCGGCCTTAAATGGCGACTGTATTAGTAATCCAAATTGTGCTTTTCCTTCAAAGTAACAGTGTAGATGTGCAGGAGTGGTGGAAACCAGAACAACCGTCTTTCACACATCTAGAAGGACTGCTTGCTGGGTGTGGTAAGAGGTATTTCCAGAATTCCCCTTAAAAGATGTACAATAGTGACAAGACTACATGAACACACTTACTAAGGCAAAAGTTCTCATGTCTCCCTTGTAAGTTTTGCGGTGTTATTTTTTTTCAGCGTGATGGAGCCTACAAAGGTGCAGCTTTATGCAGCTAATGTTTTCGATGTAATGTTCTAATTGTGAGCATTTTAATGGGAAATAAAAAGAGGGTTTGTGACCAGTGGTCAAAATTGCAAGTATTCCAGGTGTGTCACACTACACTGTGCCTGCATATCCAGAAAAATAGTTGCCTATTGTCCTTCAACCCAGGGCACTGAAGTGTGAGATAAAGGCGCACAAACGCACACTTACTGATGCAGCAGGTGCAGTATGTGTAGGAGGGTGCACCTATTCATTATAGGAAAAACAAGGCAAAAATTAGGAATTGTCTTGGCTCAGATTTTTTTTTTTTTTTTATATACACCAAAGGGACATGTGAGTTCAGGTCATTTTTGTTCCTTTCTTACCACCCCCCTCCCATTTTTACACCCCACGGGACTTGTCGCTCGGTTAAGTCAGCAGTATTTCCGTTTGTTGGGGATTTTCCTTTTTTTGAAATGCTGTTAAGTTCAAGTTTTCTCCTCACAACACTGATGAGCAGGAACGAGTGAGACGGTGGCGACAGCCATCGCGGTTCGGGCCAATTCAATTCTTTAAGCCACAATAGCTGGCCCAGACTGGTCCGGGGTTCGGAAGTATAGAATGAAATCTTTATCCTGGCTGAACCGCTTCCCTCGAAATGTTTATGTCCAACCTAGACTGTCGTTTGGTTATGTTACAGGAGGCGAGTGGCAGGTAAGACAGAGGGGGCGGGGCGCAGTCATGAGTGCTTGGCGAGAAAAGCGGTGTCAGTGTTTACTGGAGCTTGTGTTCACCCACCCCCACCCTTGGGATAATAGAAAAGGCGCCTACTGTGTGTGAAACCCACCCATTGCAATACAACACCCATGTGTTGTTCCCTCAACCCCCTTCCTAAGCCTGGGGAGGCAGAACAATGATCAACACTTCTGGGCCTCCACTGGAGACATGGCAATGTAGGAGCCATTTCTTTTGGGCTGACTGGTTGCTGACTGTGACGGGTCGTCGGGTTTGTCGCTGACCTGAGTGTAGGCCGTTTCATCTTTCGTCGTCTGTCGGGAAAAAAAGGATGGTGTCAGTCGCAAAACATGAATTAATATACAACACTGACATTCAATGGGTTTGACTAAAATGTCCACAGTGAACCACAATAATCTAAAATATGCACCCATTCATGAAAACACCAATGCAGCAACGTTAAATTAACCTATTACACAGATGAATTATCTTAAACAAGTGGAAGACATCCCCCAAAAAAAGATGGATAAAATGATAACAGCAAATGAATGGATAATGAATTAAAAACAAAAGGAGAATAGCAACCAAGGCAAAAAATTAAGACTTACAGTCAAAGAATGAAAAGCTTCAGTAAAATCAATACGTTTTACTTCGCTCTAAAACAGAAAAGGGGAAAAAGGGGGTTACAGAAAATTAAACTTAGAACATGGTTAATACATTTCAAATTGCAATTAAGCATGTTTTAAATATTCATTCAATGTGGAGTTAGAGGCCTGTGCTTTGTGACTTTCTTGGAAAGATGGACAAGAACAGTAATAACAGACAAGATCCTCTCATCTGGCTCTATAACAATGATATATAACGTCTAAAATGCAAATAGTCCCGTCAAACTCTGCCTGCTGCCTGCTGCCAGTGCAAAAACTGAACTCTAATGATCTGTAAGGTGAGGCCAGGGCTCGGAGCAACAACCTCGCACTGTCAGAGATAAGGAGTCAACATTTGTGGGACATCATTGTCGGGGCTATTCCAGGTCAGTGCACCTGCTGTTGGAAACCAGCTACATCGACGCTACGTTTCCCAATACGAGGCCAGTTGTTAGGAAAGCAAGAAACACACCACTTGTCCCATAATTGTGGAGAAACTGCTCATGCCGACTTAGACTTTGACAAGAATCATGCAGTGTGTTAGTTTACATGCGCGTAGTTTGGGGTTAAACCTGCAGCCACCCAGGAAACATGCTTAAAATCATTTGACACACATTTCAGCATCAACTGTGGAATATATTATGATCTATATTAAGTATCGGCTGTACTACAGTCTGTTTCACCTATTCTGTGGACTAATGTCAGTGGGTTGCTCACACTTCAGTGGTTTAATACAAGACTCCAGGGCAATTCCTACCTTCTTCTGGCGGTTTCGGAAGAACAAGACCACAAGCACCAGCAGCAGGATGATGCCCATGCCCACAATTAGCAAGGGGAAGTTTGACGCGCACGTGACAATGCGGAGCAGCATCCTCATCTGGGAGGCTGAATCGTCATCGATGGTGGCCGTCTACAGTTAAGAGACAATTATCAATCATTTGCACCTCTTTTTTTTAAAGTGCATTTTATTCATTTTCTTTTAGTAACATACAGCAGCTGGTAAATCAGCATGGGAAACATCTTGCATAAAAATACAAAGATGACCTGACCTTTGACCTTATCTTTGCAATCTATATGAAGCCAGTCTTACAGTTGACACATAGTTTAGCCAGTTTGACCAGATCTCTTCAAAAATATCAAATTTCCTTCGTAGTTTGAATGCAATTCTTTCCATATAGTTTATTTTAAATAAATTTAAATTCATATCAATCTGCTCATTTATTTTGCGTCTCTTTGAACGCGTGAGCCTTTCGGACCGTGCTGGGTGGAATCCTCACCTCATTGACGAACATGATGGGGAAGATGGTCTCATTGATGAACCTGGTGCTGCTGCAAGTGTGGAGGACAGACAATGGCAGGTCAGAAAGGACATTTGTCTCACATGTGTTTAAAAAGGGAAATGGTGCAATACCAGAAGTGGGTCAGAGTTTAGCAGAGTTTAACTTACGGGAAGCCTTGGACTCTTTTCAGGATGATATTGAGCTGAGCTCTCTTGCAGGCACGAATGGGAACACCACTGGTCTAAATGGAAAAAACAAGACAGGGGATTTATTAATTTGCACATATTCATCACAATGTTTTGTTCATTTAATGTTTAGTTTGCTATATTTCCTCTTCTTCCTTTTAGCAGGAAGATGGTCAAACAAAAACAATGTGAATGGTTTGACTGTGCATCTTAAAAACAATCACAGCAACTTCTCATTTAGATAAGGACAGTGCTATGACAGGAGGACAAGGTTTGCATCAGTTCTCAACAATCTCTAGGGATTATAAATAATAGCCGTACCGGTTGCAGGTCAAGGTACGTCTCATGTTCATCCTTGTTGGGACTGAGCCCATCAATGGCGTTGATGTACATTGGATCTGCTTGATAAAAGTGGGGGAATGACACCACGATGGGAGCACCTTAAAAAAAAAAAAAAGATAAGAAAATGATGAGTCGGCAACCTGACATTTCTAAAAAAAAAAAAAACCCCAAAAAAACAAACAGACAAAATAGACCAAAAAAACCCCGAGAGATAAGATAGTGAAATTATCTCTGGAGGTTTTTGCAGACTTTTGAGTCAATACGGTGGGTAAATTTGGAGCAGATAGCGCAGAACATTGTGTGATTAAGGCCGTACTTTCAACACTTTTGGAGCTCAATCATCAAACCTGGCTCAGTTGAATAATGTGATAGTTTTTTAAACTGATTGTACATTCATACATGTGGTACCACTTCTACATGAGTGAAAATTCTCCATCAAGGTCCACATCAAGTCAAGCCACATGAGAATCTTGCCTTAAAAGACATTGCAGTTCCTCAAACTCACAACTAAGGCATTAAAATGCTACTGCAGATATTTTGAGACAAATGATTTAGCAGTTGCGACATTTCTTTAATGATTTTCTGGTTCTCTCACTAAAAACGCAGTGTCCTAGACAATCCCAAAAGTTATCAAGCGGAAATTACTCTATACTGTATATAAAACATGTATTTCCCAACTACAATATCTGTAAAAATAGTATACCGGTCATATAACGGTAGCATATCTTCCAGTAATCCTCTATTCTCCTGAGTCAGAATACTGATAGTTGTATCAGAGCAATCACTCCCCACTCAATGACCACCATAATCAGTTAATCATTGACCAGTGTATTGAGTAAAAGCCTGTATGCTCAAACAGTGGGAATGCCAGATACAAAGCTCAGCATGTCTGCTTGCTGTCAGGAATTATTTGGAGGGGTGACGGCACAGGAACAGGGTTGGGGGGGGGGGGGGCTTGGCAGTGATTTACCTTCTCGACAAACGCTGACTTTGAGCACCCCGGTGCCGAGACAATCTCCAGCTGGCACGCAGAAACCCTCATTAGTGGGGTTTTCTTTGGGACTCATGAGGACATCACTAGGGGGTGCAAATCGGTACGCCTGAATGCCTTTCACCTCTACGTCTTCCACATAGGCAAGATGGATTGACCTGAGATGACAGAAGGAGCAGAAAATAGCCGTTACGTGCCATACTTCGCACAATATCGTGGGACTGAGTAAAGAGATGACCAGTGCGTAAGTGCTTAATCATCCTAATCTGTAAAAATGTCACAACTTCCAGCAAACTAGACAATAGCCAGAAGTTCTGGGTGTGAACCTGCCTGACCTGGCTGACAAAGGTTTTATTACCACAGAAGCAGTTCCTGCCTACCTGCAGAGATCAGCGGCGAAGATGTAGAGCAACTCATTTCTGTTTATCAAAGGGTGGAAGACGGCTCCGTCCGTACCATTGATCATGTTGCTCTGACTGGAGGACCACCAGTTCATCTTCCTGTGGACAAAAGAGTCTATATCAGAACCTCAACCATTTCAAATTCAGCACATCCTTTTACTTTTGACATTAGAAGTGTAAAAAGGAAAGTCCTTGAGATGGTAAACTAGATGCCAACTAATAAATTGAATGGGTGGTGGTTTTCTATGAAACTAATTTCAGGCAGGAAATGGAAGGTTTCTCTTTTGACAACACAATGTCTTGAGAATCGTTACCTCATGCCGTTCCAAGTGTCGATTTTTCCGTAATCCAGATAATTTTCCACGCCAGTGTGAAACACAAACTCCCCTTCGTGCGTTCCATTTTTCTGGCAAAAGGTAAAAAAGTTAGTGAGAAACGTTCCCCAGCAATATCAAAAGATCAAATTACTAAGTTCATTGCACCTGCTGACTAATAACATTTGTAAAAAAAAAAAAAAAGGAGTCAGGACATGAGCTATATTTAAATTGTTAAAAAGTGCTGCCTTAAGTATCACAAGGCTGCTGTCGCTGCCATAAAAATGCATCAGTTGCAGTATAAACAGGAAATACAAGACACTTGATCCCCTTGTTGCTAATCTCACTTCTCGTGCGCGAGTCTTACAGACCCTTCAACTTGTCTGTTGCTTTGGTAACTACTAAAAACAATGTGCGGCTTTCCCATGGTGGATACAGCATAACTACTTACCTTCCACATCAACCCGAAATATTCATCCACTTCAGGCTTCATGGCGTGTAACTTTGTGAGAAGTGGGTCCTTGAAGCCCCACAAAACCTCGTGGACAGTGCGAGTCAGGAACAGATCAACACCTAGACTCTTAATGTACATAGAGATGGCAGTTCGCAGAAAGAAGGAGTAGGATGACAACTCATTCATCACCGCCTGTGGACAAGAATTTAAGAAAGAAAAAAGAAAGCAATGAGGGAGGAAGTTACTCGAACTGAAAAAATATTCTGTTCAGCAATAAATTACATTACTGTAACTTTTGTGATCAAGGGATGCCTGATGTCACAACATGGAACACATCCATTAAACTAGTGAGGAAATGTCTTACCACAAAAGGGATGTTGACGGTCCTCACAATGTCCACCTCGGGGTTACCCACTGACTTCTCAGGCACAAACACAAAACTCTTTGGGTTCAGAGCGTAGATCTTGGTGCCGTTCTCCAGGAAAGATATGTTTTCCCGTGGCCTGTATTCCCTGTGTGTGGAATAAGACATTCAGCAAGAGGTCTTGTTTTCATTTCACCCTGCAGTAACAAACTCAAATGTGCCAAATGCAAGATTCCTTACAACTCTCAGATGAGGCCAACCCACATATCAAACCCACCTGTAAGTATATGGTCCAATTTGTTGAACAGCTGCCTTCCTGCCTGCCAAGAATTCCTTAGGATTGGTAACATTGAAGAAGTAATACTCCATATAAACCGGTGGGGGTGGGTTCTTCCATGACTCGAACACTCGGCTCGCTTCCGTTAACGTGAACTCCTATTAAGAAAAATAAGGAAATCCCAATCTCAGTTTAAGGTGGTAAAAAAAACAGCAAAGACAAGTATATCCATCATACCTGAAGTCATACAAAGACTTTAAAGAAATAACTAACTGCTTAACTAACCATGAGAAACATCTGCTTCACTCAGCAGACCCACACATTCACATGTAGTGCCTGTTAAACCACAGGCATTCTGACATCTTCAATTCCATATAAACATTAACAAAGCTGTGGACGCACTGAGATAACCTTTCAAACATTAAATTCTGATTGTCAAGCTGCTGTCACTTTTGCTTTCTGCAGTCACATGGTCAGCCAGAGGTGCTGCAATAAAAGTTTGTAAAGTAAATAGTACAAAACATCTGTAAAGTGACTAAATAGTTGAAGTATCAATGTCACAGAAATCTACAGTGGTTATATGTTAAGATCTAAAAATAAAAAAAAGGCTGAAAATTGAAGGGAGTGGTGAGTCAGTAGCGTGACATAAGTCCAGTTGCCACATATATTTAAACATGAGCAATAGTAACCTTTAACCACACAATTTGAACAACAGCATGTGAGTTGAAGGCACTCAGTAGCCAGGAAAGCCAAGCAGGCATATCCCATTCTTTAAAGTTGGAGAGGTGAAATATCCACTGGTGTGTTTTGCATCTCAAGTTCCTAAAAACACTCTGTCCCCAGAGTACTGTCAACAGCTCTTGAAATGTTTTACATTGTCTTCAGCGTTTGTCCTTGAGAAAATATAGCTTATGGTGTGGGAGGCGCTTCCTGTTTAAGGTAAAACGCCCGCACTTCAAACAGGCTTGAACTATAGAATTGTTTTCCCAGATTTTCTTCAATAATCACTCTTACGTAACTTCAGAAAAAAGCGACGTTAGACCTCAGACAGCTCGACAAAAATAGCTGCTTTGAATGCCTTTACTGAATAGATGAACGAGTTCAATCATCCGGCCTGTCGGGGTATATAACACTATATGTACATACACCAATAGGGAAGTGTAACCTAGTAGACTAGTATGAGCTGTTGATTAAAAAGCAGAAAATTCCCAATAGGGGATGATTAGGATCAAGATTTTTTTTTCTCCAATCAGTTAAGGAGTTTACAAATTAAGGGCCCAAAGTGTCCTTTTTAAGTAATTTCCAATAACAATTTGTAGTCCAGGAACACACTGTAGTCCACTAGAACACCAAAAAATTACATCAGGTTCAGTGATGACAGATTACTTGTGTGGTAATTAATTAGTGGACTCTCCAGAGTGATGAGGTTAATTAAAAGCTGATGCGGAACTGGGCAGTCCAATGAAATCTGAAAGAAAAGGTTTCTGGCTTTATTCCTGGACCATGGAAAGACCTGACTCCATGTTTGCCAACCTTGAATATGGCCTTTAAAAAAGCTTCCATAAACCTTCATGACTCAAAAAAAAATAAGTAGAAACCGTTATCAGTGCAATCAAAAAAAAGGGGGGGGGATTCACTTGAAGGATTCTAAACACGAGTGACAGCGTGTAGCAGGACTTAGTGAACCAACATTAGGCAGACTTTGGGTGTGGCTTGACGTGCTCCTGCGTGGGGGAAAAAAAAAGTGCATTTTCAGACCTGACAAAAAATAAATAAATAAAAAGACTGCAATTAACTAGGAACATTTGGATCTAAAAAAACAAACACTGATTAACCAGCGGCCTCGTTTTTGAACATTTCAGGGTGAACCCATCGCACTACCTTGAAAAGTTTCCTCCCAAAAACAGGGCCAGAGGAGTGGCATGAGTAGGCGTTTTGTGTTCGGCTCCCTGGCCTGAGCACAGCGACTCGGGATAGGCAGAAGGTGGAACAACAAGCCACTACGAACTGCTTGCAGGAGAAAAAAAATCATGCCTTGCAGCAATGGAAGTCTGTTAAATTCCTCTTATGGCTAACACCTTAAGTCACACCCAAAGCGGACGAGTCCTGGAGGCAGCTTTTGCATTGACCAGAAAATCATTACAGAGAACCTAAATATATTTTGGCATCCGTTCAACACGTCCCAGGCTGCCTCATTGAACGAGGTGACTGTGGGGAGGGAGGATTAGCCTCGTTGTCATTTCACGTAATCACCGGCCACATCAGAATTAAGGCCCACAATGCTGAACTTTGAATAACACTTTTAATTTGGAACCCCCGGGATGCTGCAAATGAGACCCAGACCTAGATCTTAACTCCAGGAGGAGGAAACCGTTTAAGTGTGGGATAGTGTGCGGCTACTTGGAGACTTTTCCACCTCCCCTTGTAGAAAGAAAGGGCAGACTTCCAAAGTGCACATTATTAGTGAGACCATCCAAAGCAGTGATTCATGTCAGTGTGAGGAATGCAAAGCATTTAAAAAGGATCTGCTGGCTGGAACAGGGTGTCAGATACCAACGTCGCCGCATAAGCAGGCTGCCGCCCAATTACTTCAATGCGCCTCAGAATATAGGTTTTCTAAACTGTGCTTACTCATAATTCCCAAGAACTGCCAATGCATCACAGAGTTGAAGGTGATTTTATTTTCAAATTTTTCAAGGAAACCCTTCTGCAGCGGGGAGGAGTGGAACTGACAGTACCGTATTTCGAGTGATATCCTGGAATAAACTACCTGTTCTGAGGGACTGGCCATCAAATTACTGCAGGAGGGGATGCTGGAGTTTAAGAGGGGCCGATGGCTTCCAGTCACTCCGCTCCTGCCAAACGACTTTGACTTTTCCCTGCCTGGATTCAGGGGGATCTCCTGACATGCCTGGCCCTCACTCCCTTCCCCCACCCCTCCAGACCTGACCACCTCCCCCCTTCATCACCACGACCCGTTAGTAGTTAAGCCCAGATTCCTACCACTACTACTACGAATCCTACGACCACGATCCGACCATTGAGAGGTCACCTAAAGAAGTGGGCCACCAGGTCACACGCACGCTGTCGTGTGGAGAATAAACGCGGGTCTGGATGAATTAATGGTGCGTTTTCGCAGCGCGCCCATCCGGTTCTGAATTGCGGTCGTTACAAAAGTCACGAATGCTGCGGATCCCTGCAGGGGTGTTTGAAGGACAGAAAATGGAACAAACGTGTTAAATGAACCTTTAGGTGGGCTTTAAAGATGCCACAGTGCTCAATGTCGCGTCCAGGCGCAAGCTTGGACGAATGAACATGCAGTATTGGAACTTAGGACATCAGACGTCACATAACCTCGAATCATGCGGATTCCTTTACAGCAAAGAATAACGTGTCCGTCCCGCAAAAGATAATGAAAAAGGGTGTAAAATAAAAACATTCGCACACACGTGCTGATGAAAAAGAGCCAGCAATGAGGTCTGCTATCATCGGGATGCTGCGCGCTCGGGATGCATCTGCAGGTTAACATTAAAACCCCGAAATGTGACAAAGTGCAGAAATGTGGAAGCGAAGATCACCTGTGACATCACTGACACAAGAGCGTACAGACGACAACTGACCTTTTTCAGCCTTTCGTGGATCATTGTTTGGAAGACTTGAGCCACGACCAGGGCGATCCCCCCGATCAGGAGGAGAGCGCTGACGATGCCGGTAGCGTACATGGCAGAACATCTCCGCGTCATGATGCCGGTCCTCTCTTTACGGCTTCCCTGAAGTCGAGGATTAAAGTTTCACCCCCCAAAAAAGAGAAAGATAGCTAAGTTGGAGAAAGGTGCTTGTTGGGATCCGGCGTGTCCTGAGCAGCAGACTGAGGGGGGTTTAACTACTCTCGTAACCAGTCCGGAGTGACGACGAAGCTTGAGTAAAAACACAAGCGAAGGCCCTTAAAATACGTTGGCACTTTTAGGTTAAAAAAATATTACACATATATACACGTTAACCTGGCTGGCACGTACAAAGAGGGAGATGTGTGCTGCTCGGGTTCGAGGGTGAAGTGTAAGCAGCAGCTCTGGGCAGACGTGAAAGAGCTGAGTCCACTTCCTCCCCTTCCCCTCCGCTTTAATGAACTCGGTCAGGGGAGAAACGTCGTCTTGGGGCGGTGGCGTGGGCGGTGGGTGTGTATAAAAAGCGTCGACCGAGCCTTTCTGACACGGTTGATGTCAAACCTACTGCAAAGACTCTCGTCGCCGAGTTATCTTTGTTTTAAAAACTGCGTTGTTCTGCGCCGTTTGACCACGATTTCCCCTTTTCTTCCCATAAATCGTGGCTTTGGTGGCGATCCTGTCTGAGCCCGACACACTTGGGTTGTCAGCTACAGTCGTGATTGGGGAATTTGGGTTACAATTGTGCTGAAGGGGGACACTGTTGTTGTCTAATGTTAATATTAAAAGTTAAACAATACGCACATTAGTTTCACGCAGCACGAGCAGCCGCGGGCACCTAAAGTTGAACACGCGGGGTCTCCTTAAATAAACGCCGCGTGGACATGAATAATGTGCCATTCAAACGACCAACGATCGTTGACGCGAGCGCTTTGTGCAACCGGCTCCAGCGCTGATTGGCTGCTGCCCTCACGGACCACCGTCTCGAGACCACCCCTTCGACGCGCTGATTGGTCAGACGCTGGTGTGTAGATGTTGAATTTGATCGACTGATTTCGGGGCGTGGCCTCTTTAAAGGAGGCCCCGACAATGGCTCGCTGTCTGCGCGAGAACAAACCGAAGGATCTAAAGCTGCCACAGAAGAACTGATGATGTTGTGGAGCGGTCTAAAAGGCCTGCTCAAATGATCAATTGTGTTATTCCCTTTCAATGAGATGAATGTCATTTCGTCATTCTTGACAGAAGGGAATTCATCCAAGGTACAAGGTGCTTGTTTTCGATTCTGATGGTTTCAAGGAATGCAAGATAAAGGAAATGTTGACATTCTTTGCACACTTATCTATGTCGTCTTCTCGTGGTAATAAACCAGCAATATGCATTGTCTTTATCAGAGAATGGTTTGTTTATTTTGCATGTGTGCTTTGTGCAAAGGCTGAACTGTAATTAGTTTGCATTGCAGTACTCGTCTCTATTTTGTCGTGAACAAGGTGCAGCCTCCTGGTCAAACAGGATTTGGTGAAAGAACACTGAGTAAAAAATTAAAAAGGCTTAGTTAACCAATATTTAATAATCCATCATTGCACAGTAGTCACCTATAAATTTAATGTTTCTGTTATAAATCTGCATATTTGGAAATGTGTAATTAATCCCAGGTGATAAGAACACGGTGTTTCAACAGGGTGAAGACAAAAATGACTTTGCCGTTACAAAATGTGTTTCTCCACAGTAAACAAAAGCATCTGTAACTGCTACTTTTATCTTTGGTCAAATGGCCAACTAGAAAAAAAAAAGCACCAAGACAGCACAAACCACCACCAAATAGGAAATTACCCTAAATATGGTGATTTCAACCTGTAGTACATATATGTGTATGTATATACATATATGCGTATTTATATACATACACATATATATATACACACTATATAGGCAGTAGTAATACATTAAATTTGTTTATTTTAAGTTCACAGTCTCAAAAACCATCTAGAATCCACATCACCAGAATTGAATTGTCTGTTCTCTGGCCCACTATCCATTATTAGCATTTCCTGACAATTTTATTAAAATCTGTTCATAAATTTTTGTTATTTTGCAAACAAACATGCCGACTGTCACAATGGCAGAGGTGAATACGCATCGTTTTGACTTTATAGGAATAAGCGTCCACATAAAATATTCAGCATTCCAATAACAGAACCTCTAAACAGAAGTCAATTGTGACCTATTCGTCAAACATGATAAAGAAAAACATCGTCAAGACATCAATTTTGAGCCTAATCTGACAAATGTAACCACAGAAGCAAGATGAAAGATTTTTCATAACTACAAAATTTTTTGTTGCACCTGATTTGCAAAATCGCCCAGCTGTCCGAGGGCCTCAGTGGAAGGATCCTTATCCTGGGGAGAAAATGAAGGCGCTTGGGGAGGGGTCTGCACGATTGACATGATTTGGGATGGATTATTGTTCAGAATACACTAACAAGTCAACAAGTTGTGTATTTGTTTTAATCACAACTCATAGTCGTTTTGAAGTTAAGTGATATCGGTACAGACTAGTGACCTTCAGGTTAAGGTAAGTTGAGGCAGGAATGCAAGAGTAGCACGAGTCTATAGTTTACTTTATGATCAAATCTCCGTGACTTTGATCTTTGGAAAATAAGGATCAAAGCCTCAGATCATTTGATCATCAAATCGTCAATGATCCCATCACCACGGAGGGAGCCAAATGGGTCTCGACCCTCTCCGGTGGTATCGCTGGACTTTAACCTGCAGCGCTTTCCTACACCTCCATCTCACAAAAGTAGGGATCAAACCATAAAGGAAGGTTTCGTTTTGAACTATACCTTAAAACCACATAAAGGCTTTGAAACACAAGGAACACAAAAAAACAGAAATTGTTAGTCTCAAACAGTGAAGAGAAGGTAACAGATATTTTTAGGAATTTTGTACTTTTCCCCTTCACGCAACCACTAAGGGGCTTGCATTTCAGTTTTCAATCTGCTGCCTATCTTGGTTGGAATGTTCTTTGTAATTTACTTTTACCAAAAGCCAAAGGCGACTTTTACCTCAGCGAGTCTGGCACTTAAGGCATCTTGCCAGTTGGCGCTGCTGGGAATTATGGCATCCCTTATTTACAGTAAACAGCTGCTGCTGCTGGTGTCGTGTGTGTGTGTGTGTGCTTTTAACCAGAATTCTCTCAGATGAGATGATAAAGATGTTGCACAACTCATTCAAATTCCTCATTGGCTGCTTCATCTCTGGGTTTTGATCCTGCTACAATAAGACCTCGTGCACCGTAAAAGACAGATTGAAAGGTGAACGCGGTCATTGGGCCCCCCTCTTTCGTAATCCATTCATAAATAAAGTGGGACAAAAGACCACAATTTTCCCCAGGATGTAATATACATCATATTCTTTGATGTTGCTAAGTGGAAGGAACTGGCTAGGCTGGGCTCTTAACATTAATGTAGTGGAGTTTTACCTCATTGTGCTCCCCCTTATATGGCAGTCCCAGAGGATGGGGCAACAGGCGGGGGGCAGCATCTGTTCAAACAAGTGAAGTAAAAAACTGCTAAAGAAAATCATCAGGGGGGAAGGATAACAGCCAAATAATGCGGGGACATTGTTTCTGCCAAAGAAAAGGCGGGAGGGTGAAAAGGGGGTAGAACCTTTGTAATGGCCTCTTTATATTTGGTTAGCAGAGCAATGATGATTTTTTTTAAAAAACTTGTCATCCCACTTTGAATACCTACAAAATCGATATACTGTATTTGAATATATCTATGCAAAGCACTCTGAAAGTTTTACACACAGAATAACTTTGGGCGGGTTCCAGTGAGCTCATAACACTTTCCTGAAAATGTTACATGAACCCTCAAATTATGGAATTATCTATAAATGAACATTAAATACAGTTTTAATGAGTGACTTTGGAAACTGAATGTTTGACCTTTTTTGTTGACGTTTTGGTCCAAAACATCTATCACGCATGCAAATTTGTAGTGTGATTCGGAGTCGTTTGGGGTCACATTCCATAGAGAAAACAACAACCATGAGTTTTCGGCGTTATTTACAGAGAAACAACGCAACACTGTTAGCTCACTGAAAGCGCGTAGCTTCACAGAGTCATGGCTAATGTGTAGTCATAACTGATAATGTTTGGCGGGTGGATGTGTACTTTGAAATGGCCAAATTCACAGTATGTGTGTTCTATCATGCAAAACTACACTATCAAACAACACGCACTATGCAAACTATGACCTACCTGCTTTACACAGGAGCAGGATGTTTAAAATTGCATCCTCTTGATCTAAAAAGTTATGACAAATAGTTTATAAAAACTGAACCTACTGCTCACTTTCAGATGTGGAAACAACCCACAGTCCACCAGTCGCATTCCATCATCTCTTCTTATCTGCAGCATTTTCGTCATTAAGCACATTAACTCTGTAAACACTGCATGCCATAGAGCGTGGAGTTTTCCTCCTACAGGACACACATCAAAGACAAGCCTGGGATGAAATATTTGGTCTTCGTAGTTTCAAGGCTGGATGCTCTGTAAGGCCAGAGGCTGATACACAGGCAGAGATGTGGACACAGGCGCCTGCTGGTTTAAAAAATGGAGGAGCAGACTTGACCAAAGTTCTGTACATATAAAGAAGTTACAGTACAGTACATTGTGGTGCCCTCACACCAAACACTTTAACATATTTTTAATGGTCTTAAGATTTCCTGTTGCTTGTTGAGGGATTAGGAACAGAAAGATGCTGGGAAAACTTCAACAGAGGCCAGAAATTAAACCAAATATTTTGTTGATGTGATTAAATTAATCATTTTAATATTTTGCAGCTATTTTTAAAAAAAAACAGTAAAATGAGGATGGTCACTGTCCTGAAATTCCACATACGGCTTTTCTGTCCCGCAGCACAGCAACAAAAGTTCTTTCTGTGACTATAATCCTCTCCAAGGAGAGTATGGATTGACCCCAACATAAATTCAGTGCAATGCACTCTTTCCATAGCACAGGCTGGCTCTGTTTGCATTAATCACCTTTAGTGAAAAGCCTTGCCAGTCCTCCCTCACTCTACTCCCCCAAGCACAGGCAGCTGAGTAAGTAACGTAGCCGTGCTTGGCCATTACTTATGTGTGACTGTGATCTGATCATTTAAACTATTTATACTAATGATCATATTTTAAGACACTCTCAGACATGAATACTATATCTGTCCATTTTATTGACTAAGACACAGAAAAGTTTTGGTTGAATCGGCCTAGTTGGCACACTGACTGCATCGAACCTTTAAATTACAGAACAGTAGTCAACGTTGTCTGCAGTGTAAAAAGGATGGAACCACTGTGAAATGTTGAATATATTGTTAGAAAACACAATAGGCCAATGCAGTCTAATTTATATACAGGTTTAATTTATATCTGACTTCTACAGAGAGAGGCGCACATGGTATCTCTTTCTCCTCTGTCTCCATGTGCACAAAGACAAGGCAGAGTCAATCACCATGGTTACTTTCTGTGTTCTTGTCCCTCCAAGACCTTTCTTGCGATTCCCAGGAGCAGCCTTGTCAGGTGTTGCTCAGAGAGGAAACCCAGCACTTTAATTTAGGATCACTTTTTACTCAGTCACTCTAATATCCATATCAAATATGGCATTAGAATACTGGGGTTAGGTTTGTGGTTAGGACATAAGAATACTGCTCACAGAGTTTTTCCAAAGTTTGTTCTTCACTTTCACACTAAAGTTTACATCAGCAAATGCCAATAAAGTGGTCAAAAGTGATTATTATGAACAAAGGATGTAAAAAAAATATATATATATCTTTGCGGTTATGAAGCTATGTTAACAAAGGAGCAGTAGACAATATATCTATTAGGTTATATAGTGCACATATTTTTAAAATTAATTTATTAACGTTTTAAAAAATCATATCATTAATGGCTAAAAGGGTCTCTCTAAATTAATTTGTTGACTGCTTTTTTTTCGAGTGACTGGCATAATTTAGATATGTCATTGCTCAATCCTAAATTTGATCTTCACGCATATGTTTTCACAGAAATGTTCTTCACCAGCCCTGCTGTCACCATGATGGGCAACCTCCGCTGTTTATTTACAGCAGTTAAGTGATGGGCAGACCATAATATTCCTTTGTCCACCTAGGCGGGGTTTGTTTCCCACCATTCAGCTAATGTGTTTTGTAGGAGACGACAATTATTTTTCTTCCCACGTGTAGGGGGAGGAAAAAAGTTTCAGGAATTCCAACAAGAGACTCCCTATAAGCTGGAAAATACATCGCTTCAACTCCCCAAAGAAATTGACCTGAAACAGTTTGAAATGAGCGGAATATTTGTTCCCACCCTGCTTAACCTTCCGGGCCCTCAGGCTTCCGAACAGAAAGTTTTGCAACAATCTACACATTGTCGGGGTTGACAAAGCCAGCTCACAATTTAGTCTCACCCATTTAAATATGAGGTGAAAACTGAGGTGGTGTGATCTTAATTTAATAATGAAATAACATTCATACGGTGGAGTTTTCAAATTAACAGTAATTTTGTTTGAAAAATGCTGGGCATTTAGACTTCATATGATGTACAAGATGAGTTCAATGTGCAAACAAGAAAATATTTAAAAAAGGTTCTGTAATGACCTGGCTAAGTGGGGTCAATAGTGATTGATTATAATCAGTTCCTTAGTTCCGTACATCCTCTGTGGTGTATTTCCCAACATTCTACAGGCAGTAAACATTTGTTAAAAATGGCAATGAAGCCCTTTTGGAGTGCAAAGGCTGCGAGCTGCCAGACGCCTCAATTTCTCCGCAAACAATGACGTTTCCCGTGTATCACACAGGTTTCCCTTATTTATATCCTGTTAGTGAAATGTAGAAAGTCTCTAGAGGGACATTAATATTGTCCTTGTTCTTTTTTCCTGTTTAAGAGTGTGTCTAATAAATAAATAGTTTGATCAAAAAACTTGGCTGAGGTTATTTGGTTTTAATGTACCGGTAGATAATTTGATAATACTTCTGTTTTTCCAAATCAGCATCTTTGTGAGTCGCTGCATTAGCTTTAAGGCTACTCACGCGCCATCAAGCGCATTGTCCTAGTGCCATAAGGCCATCCACATTCTAATATTTACTTGGATTTTTTTTTTTTTTTAAGGGGCTGAGCTTTCCAAGTCAGGCCATATTCCTCCAACCATTTAGAGAGGTTTGCAGACAATGACGAAGTCTGTTTGTCCTTCAGGATACTTTAACGGGAAATCCCTCCGAAGTGAAAAGAAAGAAATTGACCTTGGCTAAAACAAAACAAAAAATGTTTAACCTTTGCAAGTATAGGCAGTACCGAAAATGCTGCACCGAAAACAAAAGGGCAGGAACCGAGAAAATCACTTACCGGTAATTCAACCAAAAAGATGGTAAATGTAGGTTTAAGATGCTTCTTTATAAATATATATTACCACAAAGAGACCGCAGGAAAGCATACTACCAGTACTGAATCCTTGACATTCTGTAAAGAAAGGTGCACCTGGAATGATGTCATCAGTGCACAAATTTGAGTGCAGTTTACCACGATATTGCCATTCTAAACAAATCTAGCCCTTCCCCGTTTGCCACACCAGAACCTGGGAAGTTTGTCCCCTCACGTGAAGGTTAACACTGGAGAAACTTCAGCCAGAAACACTAAAACAGGTCTTGGAGCTATTTCATAGCAGAGTCTCCACCAAACCCGCTGCAGTTTGAGCGCTGGTCTCGACACACGTTCAAACACTTGACTGGAAGCTGCAGACTTACATGAAACACGTTCCACTGTGACCATTCCTCAGAGGGATCAGACCCCAATGATGTAACACAGCCGTGACTCCCTGATTTACTGAAAGGGTTGTGTTGTTGTTGTTGTTGCCGCTGCAGCACCATCATGAGTGTCAGAGCAGTCCTGTGACAGCACGAGGAACATATAGGCACGAGGAAGAGGTTCGAGTCAACAAGAGCCATAAAAAAAATCCATTCACAACTTACAGTGAGGGCAACACGATGCCATGATGCTTTTTTCAGACTTGATTCATTAAGAGGTGACTTGCGTTCACCTGGGATATTTATTTAACAAGAACTCATCGGGGACTTCCAGGGAAATTAGTCAGACCAAAGAGTGAAAAGTTGTGACGTATCCCAGCGTCCTTGGTCCTTGGCAATCAAAACAAAACGAGAGGATTGATCAGTGACTGTACTGAAGTTGTTTTCTAAGTTGCTATAAATAGGGACAATCATTAGTGTAAGAAAGGAGGCAGAAGGATCTCTGTCCCAGCAGTGTTTCCCCCGGTGTTTAAACAACACCAGAGTCTTGGGAAGCAACAGCTAATCCGTTAATTCACCGTGGGAGTGTTTTTTTCCATTAAAGTCACATTAATTGATTTGTTTTTGAGATACTTTTTCATTATTATCTTCAGAATATTAGCAGCTTTATACCAGTGTGACCCTCCCATATCTTCAGCCAAGCGGCTCTATTATTGAGAAGTTATTATTGACAGGGCATGTGCTTTTCTGTTTGTTTATTTTTACTTATTTAGACATTTTTGTATCTTCTATTGTCTCCCCCATGTTCCCGTCCTCCCTGTCTCTGTCCCATCCATCTCCACTCCTGGTTGTCTCACCTGCTCCCACCTGTCTGCTCGCAACTGTGGCCTCGCGTCTCCTGTAATCTTTGTATGCTCTCATTAATTAATTTATTTTAATTTTATTTTTTAAAAACTGATTGTTTACTATATATGCTTGTATCTAGATGCCATCTCCCATATATCTATAAATATATCTGGTCCTGGTTGTTTCTGTGTTTGGTAAATTGTGTTTGATTACTTTGTTTCTTGATATTGTTTATTTATTAATATGTGGGATTCTTAAACATAATCCGGGAGGTTTACTTCAACAAGTGAAGCTTTGTCTTAAAACTGATCACAGATAAGCATTTATGTGCGCGTACGTGTGTAAATATAGCGTTGTACAGCGCCCCCTTGTGGTCACATATCCACGCACACTCATTTTAATATTACGAAATCAGACAAAATCCACATAAAACGAAGAACGACTGGAGCGTCAACCAGTGTTACTCTCCACCTCTCCCGTTAGAGTTTCTGCTTGTTGCCCAACTGTAGCTGTCACTCAGGCCAGCAGCAGCTGTAACCTGTAGTTACTCCTGCTATAAATGCCCTCTGGGGTAACTAGATCGCACCAGTGTTTGGGTTAAACCACGATGCTTCATTTAGGCAAAGTTAAGATTCTTGCACTTGTACTCAGTGTTGGCATCACTCAGACGTTATATTTCGGACAGTTTCATAAATTTTCTTAAGCATATATTTATTCCTGAATAACAGACTTGCCATTTTATGCATTTTAAATAAAATATGTGCTCTTCTAATTCTTCCAGTGGGAGAAATAATAAACGTGGTGAGCTGACATGAGGTATAGATACCAAGCAGTGTATCAGAGCAGGCATGTAAAGAATGCTGATTTGAAATGCTGGAGATCTGCAGCACATCATTTACCTCCATGTGTTTTTGCCTCTGAGAGTTCAGATCTATC
The DNA here is from genome assembly GCF_003711565.1 of Takifugu flavidus. Taxonomy (NCBI): domain Eukaryota; kingdom Metazoa; phylum Chordata; class Actinopteri; order Tetraodontiformes; family Tetraodontidae; genus Takifugu; species Takifugu flavidus. Next base: position 4,932,775 of record NC_079524.1, on the reverse strand, counting down.
TTTTTTTTGACTCTGTGTTAAACAGAGATATCAGCAGTTATATCATCAGTCAAATTTTATGACATGACCAAAGCCGTATCTCTATGGATAAAACAAACATAGGATAAACTGTCGCAACACTTCTACCTGTTTAACGTTTCTTGGTGGTGGTTTAAGGGGAGCAGCTTTCAGATTAGATGGTGCAAATACAAGAAAATGTATACATTTCCTTTCATGATTTATTTAACATGTTAATGGAAGTTTTTATCCCAGAAGTATTTGGAGCTTTGGGTATAATTAATTCCCTTTACTTGAATTAATTCCCCTTCTTTGATGCAAGAGCTCTTCTGGCAGTAAAACAGCTGCGCATCTATGTTTGAGTTAGTGTTCTGGGTGGGGGGTTAAAGGCCTCATCTGCTCAAACATGATGCAGCTCAGAGAGGTCAGAATTCAAGTGTTGTTTCATCTGTCCACAGAACGTTCCTCCAGATTGTTGTTTTTTAATCCATTTTTTTCATTGAGGTTAAGGATCTGAGGAAGGTTTTTTTTCTTCTTCTTGAACGCAGCCTCTCAGCTCATCGTGCTGTAAAACCTGTCTGGATTGAGGACAGTGACACTGAAATTTGTTCTTTTTTCAAAAACTGATCCTTCTCTAAGAATCTAGTGACATTCCACACTGCTTAACCTGATATGCTTGCATAGAAAATAAAAGAATAGTTAAGAGGAGCAAAAGAGTGAATGGACATGAACAAAGAGAAAAATGTTAAATCTCATTTCTTCCCAGTAATTTTAGGCTTTCGTGCAAAATAAATAGCACTTCTCCAGTTTCTATGGAGAGCCAACGGAGGAATAGGTGGATGAATCCAGTTTCACTTTGAATAAAATCTCCAACGCTGAATGTAAAAATATGACTCATTTATTTTTTTGCAGGAAAGCATCACACCAGAGATTTTAAATATCAAATGCCTCTGAGCCAAATGATAAAAAAAAAGAGTTGCCAAATTGTTTGATAGTTGGCAAATCCTCGAGAGCAGCGAGATTAAAAATAAGCAATACGTTCAGGTCTACCATCTGCGTGACCTTCTAAAAACAACTGGACGTTGACACAATGAGAATCTGAAACAGATGTACAGTAACTGGAGCTGCCAGGAGTTATGCAATATATGCTGTTCTACGGCTGAATTTACATCACAGATAGGGGGTTTGGGACGGGGCGTTTAAAGCCACACTATTGAAAAGAAATACAGAGATATGCCTTGACAGCATCTAAAACAAAAAGTTTTTTTCATTGACCGATGACCTATGGATCAAAACGTCAGCAGAAATCAACATAAAGAGCAGATTTCAGGGACCAAACTGGCAGAAGCCATTGAATTCTGAAGAACAGGGCAGAGCACAACATGAAAGCTCACTGAAATGTAAACTCATAGGAAGTGTCCTCAAATTAAAAGGGAGGTAACCGCCACGGAGGCTTGCTTTAAAATTTTCAAAATAAGTTTGGGCTCTTTCAGCCTCATCCAGCAAAGGATGCTCAAGGTTGTTTACGTCAAGTTTCTGTATTTTTCTCCTCATTACATTGTCAGGCTTTTGTGCTGTGGGTGTTGGAATAAACAGTGGAGGAATGTGTCTACTGCTTTGATGACTTCGTATTGATTAACTGCGCATATTTGACTTTTATGTGAACACTCGCACGGCTTTGCACGACAATTACACAGCCGTTTTTAACATGTTTTTAAAAAATATATATAAAGCAGCCTTTTACTGGAACATAATCTGGTAGATTCTATTTACAAGCACAAGATGAACTGAATCTAAAAGTTGATTGATTTGATCAATTATTGTCAATGGCTTGGCTGGTTTGGCTCAGATGTCAGGAGATAATAGACGGGAGACTTGCGGCCCAGCAGGAGTCGATCTGTGGATGAAGGGCACCTCGCTGCAAGTGCTGGACTGGAAGAACGTGGGTCTGCAAAAGCGCGTCAGATAATTCACTGTTCACCTGTTCATGCTCATAAACTCAACTGTATTGATGGTCAGGAAAAACAAATTTTAACTTCATTTTAAAAAAACAAAACAAAACTGAACACTTACTGTCCTTGAAAGATGTGTTGATTGTTTTCCAGTTTACCTCAGATGCCTTCGGAAAATGCGGCTCGCTGTGGACGTGTACGCAAACAAGCAGGCATTACATGACAATACGCAGCCCGTTGTCTTTCTCCACAGTGGCCACTTTTCATGAGGCATGAGTGGTAATAATGGATCACGCGCTTTATCAGCTTTCTGCAGCCTCAAGGCGAGCCATTCTCTCTCTCTCACACACACACACACACACACACACACACACGGGCCCGTTCGACTTGTTTGAGACACGTCCCTTACCTGCCTGAGGTTTTCCTTCTGTACCTGAGGCCAGCTTTGACCTCATCAGCCTCGTTGGTGCTGCTGTAAGGGAGGAGATAATACAAAACAAAGCTGAATGAGACACAAAACCATGACAGTCATGGTTCTGAGACGGAGAAGCTGGGGTGACACCGGGAGCTCTTCCACATTTGCGTCATCCGTCAAGGTCAAAATTAACATTTTATTAAATACAACCCTTTCATGTCCACGCAGAACCAGCTAATTTGTTGCAAAATCTTCAGTTTGCTTGGAACAAAGGTCATTTCTACATCAAAGCAGCATTTTAAGTGGTTCTGTTTCTTTCAAGTCTGAAATCTAATTCTTTTCTCTGTTGCGTAAACGAGGCCCAAATATTACTTAATATCTAAACTATGAAATATTATATGAAAGCCATAATTATTTCAAAGGTGCAGACTCCAACAGCACAATCTTTCAAACTAAATGTCAATGAATCCACTTATGAAAGCCCACTTCTCCAGTCTAACGATTTTCTGCTCACTTAACAGGATCACATGAATTTTAAATGTGATCTAAGCTGGCTGAGGAGTGGCGCTAATCCTTATAGCATGTGGGAACAGAGATGCGACGTACAATGCGGTTCTGTTCACTCTTTCAGGCGCAGACCTCCTCCTGGGGACGCGGCTGGCGGAGCTGCCATTGTTATCAGTGTGTGGTCTGCGGTTCTCCGAAATGACCGCCTTCAGCTCCTCGACAAGAGACGTGAGCTCTTGGGTGAGGCCATCCTGCTTCCTCTTTGGCTTCAAGAGTCGGGAAAGGATGAGAGAGATGTCATGTTGTGTCAACAGCTCATATTTGATGGTATTTGCTGGAGTTCATCACAGTCTCCGAAGCAATATCTGAGCTAATTTGATTAGATCTTTTACATTTAATCCAAGATTGCAGCACAGAACAAATAGTTCACTGCCGTATTGGAATTATTTTGAATTGCCGTGACTATTCCCTCAACAGGAATGCAATTAAATGAATGTTTTTGAATTAAAGGCAGAGCAGATGTGCTGGGGCCTGTGTCTGAGCAGCCAAATAAACAATGATTCACGTACATAATTGAAAAGCTTCAACTGTGTGGGATTATCCTGACTTTACCGAAATTCGGGCGTGGGCGTTCTCCTGGGAGGAGAGTGGAGTAGAAGCCGCAGGTGGACGGCCCAGGTGAGCTGTTGGTTCATGCAAGGCTGTGTGCAAATGTTGACCTTGGAGCTCCTGCAGGGGAAATCGAATAGGTTATCAAGATTTGCTCAAGGGTGCATACAGCATTACTGTGAAACCAAGATAAAGACAAACGGGCAGGTATAAATCGAAGTTAAACATTGTTATTGTTTTCCACACGTGGTTGTAGTACGATGGAAAAGTTTGCATCCGTCTTATAAAAGCACTCACTCTAGTGCAGCTCTACCTTTGAATCTAAGCTACACTGGAGTTTTAGATGAAAGAATTCATGCTCCTGCAGCTGGATGAAATCTTGACATTCAGCAAACCTCTCCGACATCTTTGGAAAGAAACAACATAGATAAAATGTAGAGTAGTAAGCAGGAACAATAAAGTGATGCACATGGAGATAGAACAGGGTTAGTGGAGCTGATAAGGTCTTTTGTTAACAGAAAATATATTATCTCAAGGACAGCATGATGCAGCAAAACTTGCTTTCATGACAAAAAATTGGACTGTGAAGTTAATTATTAATATTTTGAAGGTCAAATCTGATAACACTATATTACTGTAATGGCTAAATGTTTCTGGTGGCCATATAATGGATGCATGAATGTGCTTCACCTTGTGAAGGATTTGTTCCAGCCTGCTGGTCCACTCCCTCATGCGTTTGTCTTTGGAGCGAAGGGCCTCCAGTTCACGGCCAAGTTGTCTCTTTTCCTCCTTGATAAAGGCAAGTTCCTGGAGCTGACGCTGATGCTCTAGATTCTGATGGTGTTTCTCCTGCAAATAATAACCACAGACAAAAAATAGGGCAAGATGTCTTTGTGAAAATGTATCAGTTTATATATGACAAATAAATGTCAAGAACTTAATTTCATTAAAAGGACATACATAAGAAATTGTCATTTAAAGAAAGATTAAAAATCCAAATACCGGTACTATTACTGGTTGAGTGAAAAGTTTTAGATAACTTCCACTATAATAGCACCTTTTGAATGTTCATCCTGTTATTTAAATGATTATTTAATGTCCACTTGCAGCATGCTGTTGCATTCTCAATTCTATTTGAACTTTATAAAAATAGCTAAAGTTAAATTACAGTTACACTGAAACACAACACACAATGAACCAGATGATGGTTCATTAAGCATTTACCTGGTTTAGCTTCTCCACAGTCTGTACGAGATTTTGGATCTTTCCCTCGAGGGAGTTAATCTGCTCTCTTCTGGCAATGACCCTCTCTTGAGTGTTCACAGCTGCGTTGAGGCCTGAGACAAACCCTTAAGAAAAAGTGATTTAAAGTTTCTAGTGTCGGAGTTTGAGAGAGGACAGGAGGTGAAAGAAGGCTTTGACTGAATCATGGACATGTGCTTTCAGTTATAAATGTCTGAGTAGATCCCGTCTGGGACGCAACAGGGAAAGAAATGTGCTTATGTTGTCATTAAACCACTAATTATTTGACCGAAGTTGGGTTTCTGGCTTTCATTGTGACTGAAGTAAATTATTGTTATCTACTGAACTAATCACACACTGAGTATAAATAACAAAAAAGTAATAAGTATTTCTTTGGACATGACATGTTTTATTAAAGCTCAGAAAATAAAGTATCTAACCATGTCCATTAGCTTCTTTCAGGGTCCTCAGGCTGTCCCTGACCTGCTCCAGCTCATCATTGGCCCTCTTCATCCGACTCTGGAGCTTCAGCACCACACCCTCGTACTCCTCCTTCTTACATGTATGGAGCTGTTGCAGCTCCCTGTGCTCCTCTGAAATGAGTCCATGCATACACATTATACCCACCAAGAGAAACATCCACTAAAACATAGCTGCACATAGCAATAGATGGGCTTGGTTGACAGGATAAACATACACAACAGGGTTCTTGGTTTAAACACAGCGGGACACTGAGATCATTTGATTTTTCAAAGAAAAAAAAAGAAAGGGAAAGTTTTTCAAGGGACTATAAATGCATCGTGGACTTCCTGCTGAAAGAATGCATGAAGCGATTGCAGTGATGTGTTAGTTTAATGGATCTGAACAACTAAATATTTTTATTAGATCATGTGTGTTACATGTTCTGTATGTACAGGACTGTGTGAATGTAAAAGGCTAAAAATGCCATAGAGACGCGATACTAAAAAGCATTAATCAGTTAAAATTGTAGTGAGAATGCTATCATTTCTGCTTACTTTTTAGAGAGGAAAACTCTATTTTTTGGAGCTCTAGCTGGTTGGTAAGCTGCTGCTTCTCCAGATGTTGTTCTTGCAGATGTTTGACATGTTCAGCCACAGAGCCTTGCAGCCGCTGTCGCTCCAGCTCTGCTGCAACCAAATCTGTCTTGTACTGGTCTATTTCATTCTGATTCTGCAAAAAAGGACAAGACATAAAATAGACAGTTTCAGAGAGCTTTAGCATGTTCTTCAGCGCTCCATACCCTGAGCTGCTGCACGTTCAGCTTGTGCTGGTTTAGCTGGTGGTTGAGAAAGCTGTTCTCCTGATGAAGGATATTGATGGTCTGGCCCTGCTGCACAGTCACTTGCGTGTTGTTCTCCACTTGTAACCTCAGAATATTTATCATCTTCTCTTGGTCGTCCACCTTCTGCCCGAGTGCCTCTCTGTCCACATGCAATGTTTGGTAGCGTCTCTCAGCCCCTTCCAATCTGTCAAGATGCTGGAAAAATTACTTTAGTATGATGAGTCACCCACATTTCTGTTTTAAATGTTATTAATGTTTGCAACCAATTTTCTCCACTGAAACTCTGTCGTTCACACACACATGCACACACACACACACACATGATAATAAGTGTTACCTGCTGGGTTTCTTGCTTTAAGAGACGGAGTTCCATTTCTTTCTCTTCTAGGAGATCCTTTGTTTTCATCTCTTCATGTGTCCTCTGCTCCAGCTGACTATGTAGGGATTTCTTCTCCTCCCCAGTGTCCTCCAACTGTCTTCTCAAAGCCTTTACCTCCTCCTGTAGTTCACTCTGCTGCTGCTTGGATGGATGGGTAGATATTTGTTAGACCCAGTGGGCAGGTTATAATGAAAAGTAATTAAATTGATTATTTAGTCAATGTTAAGACAATATTGTATATACCATAATTGACATGATCAGTATATAAATAATATATTGTAAAAAGTGCCTGAAAACTTTGTAGAAACGTGGTTGCCTGCCATTTGTCATTTACAATACAACTAACATATCTTCTCTGACTAAGCTCACCTGTGTTTTAACCAGTCTGTGCACATCCAAGCCATACAAGACTTTGGGTGTGAGAGCAAAAGAAATCTTTTATTGTAGTACCTTAAGTTGATCAAGTTGAGTTCGAACGTCTTCTGACTGTTGTAAAAAATGTTCTCTCTCTCTCTGGGTGTCCTTCAGCTGAGACTGAGCCTGAATAAGCTGCTGCTCCAGGTAACAAACCTACAGTGACAAAAACAACATACAAATTGTTGAAATATCTGCAGTTCCTTCACATACATTAAACTCCATCACAGAGATCAATAGTTGTGAACAAGACAATGCCACTTAGTTCATTTGAACCATTTTAAAAATAAATATATATTTTTTTAAATTTATGTACATTCTCCCTTACCTTAGTTTTATGTCTGGAGACAGCTGAGACAAGACCACAGACCTGAGCTTGGTGCAGTAATGTCTGTTTTTCTGTGAGATTTCTATAACAGAAATCACACATTTAACAATGGGACACCGTCTGATCTTCAGTGGAATAGCCAGATTATATGGAACCAACGCTTACTTAAGCATCTCTAACTTTGTAATGAAATTGACGGTGCTGTTTTTTGATGTGCTCAGGTTGTGGGTCAACAGCGCCATCTCTTGTCCAAGATTTGCAATCAAGTCGTCCATTCTACAACAGCACAAGCGCCAAGAGGTTTCAGTGATGGTAGAATAAGTGTTATATTTACCCATTCTGTGGCCAATAGCCTACCAGTGTTGCAAAAGATTAAGTAAAACATCAAGTCTTAACTGCAAGTGGCTGAAAATACATGGAATTAATTTTACTTGACGGTATTAAAAGTACACTACATTACCCTTCTTTTTGCTCAATTCTCCCACTGTATTCTTCACCCCCGTGATGTTCTAGTGGCTGCCAGAAAAAAATAAAAACATTATGAAAAACAGACCGTATGGTTTAAAATCCATTTTAAATGATTCTTAGCTACAACTTACCCAAACTTTTTCAGAGTGTTCATTTGGAGATAAAGGTGAAAAGAATCTTTCCTTCATATTTTGTTCCAACTTCTCTACTCTCTTGTTAATGGACGATGCCTGATTCTCTGTCTCAGACATTTTCTGGTCCTTGGCTCTTTCTGTATTTTGCAGTTCCTCCAACATGCTCAGCATCTTTTCCATCTGACCAACATGCTCAGCTGAATCCATCAATCTAGAAATTTATAAAATAGTGACAATGGTTTGTATAATTTCTTCACAGAAGCAAAATAGTGCTCAACTGCTGACCTGAGGTCAGTCAGCACGTCCTTCTCCCTTTGGGCCTTTTGCAACTCCCTCTGGAGGTTCATAATCACTTTGTCAAAACCGAATGTTGTCCTCTCTGGTTTATGCGGATCATTTTCCTGCACTCAGAAAGGTAGAAAAAGACAATATACAAAGTATACTTTATCAAGACATTCTTCCAGGCAACTTTAAATTTAGTTTGATAAATGGAATGAAACTCTGAACCTCTTTCAATGGGATGTCCCACAGTTGTTGCAGAGATTCACCTACAAACTCCTCTCCAGAACAGCTGCCGCCGAGCTGACTGGTCTTATGACAGGTCAGGGGTGGAGTAAGTACCTGCTGTTGGATTGTAACTGTACCAGAATCTGCAGCTGGGTCATCTGCCACTAGATATTTCAAGTTAATTACATGTTAATACTTGAGAAATAGTGCTTTGGGCAAAAGATATTGAGATATGATTTTTACATCTGTTTATTTTTAATTCAAACGTTTTGCTCGAGGATGACTTTCGACAGGTAAAATTCCCTTTTCTAAATGTTTATTCTGTAATTAGCTCTATACTGTAATTTGCATGTTTGCTTTAAGCGCTGTGTAACAGAGAGGACTTTTTTAATTTTTCCTCGGTTATATATGGAAGTGCTTTTTTCAAATGCATTTAAAGAGTCACTGAGGGGAAAATCTAAGCTTTTCAAGTCTAGTTTATGCCTCTCAAGGAAAAAATAATGATGCTTTCTTGTCATCTTGCATACAATGAGCACATTTAGTAACAAATAATACCATTCAGGGAAAAAGCGATGCCAGTCACAGTTCAGCCTTGGTAAAAAATACAATGAATAAAAATTATCTGAAAAGTCACATTAATATGATACTGGAGATGTCATTTCTTTTTTTATTATGTAGCTACTAATAAACATAATCTGATAAAGCCAATACTCACAGATATTACAATTGCCATCATGAGAACCTGAACAGTGGATCTCATATGCACAACCAAACTTTTCCAAGGTTTGCTTTGTTGCATTTTCCACTTCATCCTGTAGCTTCTGTGTTTCCTTGGTACGCCTATCGAGCTCTTCACTGTATCAACAAGAAAAATTGTGTGTATTGTGCAGTGGAGAATGAAATAAGGTTGGAATGATCTATCTTCTAGATACCTCAATTGATCCAATGTGAGACTGTTTAATCTCGGCTGCGAAGATGTGGTATGGGTATCTGAGAGAAAACAAAGTTGAACAAAAGTTCTGAATTCGAAATCTAGAAATTCATAACATCTAAATGATTGAATTAGGAATCACTAGCTACAAACTTAACTTACCGGTCGAAGTTGTTGCTGCATTTGTACGGTTCGGTTGCTTAACATGAACGCTATCTCTACTCGAAAGAGCAAATAATGACATTTTAGTCAAACTGTAAAAAAAAGTGAAATAGCTAGGTTTTCATGATAAAACCTAACTCACAAGACAAACTCGAAAACAAAACACACAGCTAGTTAGCATGTTGTTCCTACACTGTCGTGAAACGACAAATTTCGTCACCATGGAAACAACATCGTTTTAGCGGAAAAACATGTTTTATGAGTGAATTAGTATATACAGTTTAATTGTTGCGTCTAATTATTTTTCTCAGGTAAGTGGTCACAATGATATAGCGATAAAAAGTTAAAGTAGCACTGAAACTTTGAAACGACTTGCATGACACAAGGCACCTCTGAACGGTTTGGTTGCGAAGAGGCGTTTCCGGCACGTTCGTCGTGTTGCATGATGGTTATTGTAGTTTAACAGTGGGCTAAAAAAAAAATATTTATCCAGGGCGGACCACCCTCTCAATTTTGCACGGACCAAGGAACTTTACCGTCTTTTGCGCTTTAGCTGCAATCGAAACTAAATCATGAGGTATTAATACGTGTCTTAAGTTGCAAAACTGTTATCCTGGTCATCGGCAGCTACCAAACAAGGTAATAACATTTGCAAATATTACACCAGCAAGATACCCAATGATCGTAACCTAGCAAACATGTTTATTGTTTACACGAACTAAATACGCAAAATGTTCAATCTTGCAATGTAATTATTACCGCCGTTATTATATTATCTTCATAATAATATGATACTGTCTCGATGTGACGACGTGACCTAGTTTCGATAGACATTATTTACATTTAACGACTGTGCATATGACTTAATCCTATGTCTTGTTAACATCATTTTCTTGCATCATCGTCCCTGTAATAGCTTTGGTTGCTAACAATGACATTTTACGATTTAAAGGAGAAAAATATGTTTAAGGGAAGATCTGTTGGGGGTGGTGTGTGTGTTTGGGGGGAGGGGGGTGATATCTGACACCCGAAAGGTGGGGTATAGGAGACAACATTCAAACTGATTTCATTGTCGAGGAAAAATTTTCTCCCGATACCTGTAATTGGAAAAAAATACATAAAACATTTACATGCTGTTTTCCAGGATGAGGGATCTTCAAGCTGTTGACAGCTTGCTCTTGAAAGAGCTGAAGTCATGTTGTGCGAAAGAGTGCAACTTTCTTCCCAGAGAGGCTGGTCTGAAACTGATAGAGTCTTCCTCTGTGGAGGTAACACACTGACCCAATTTACCGGTTCTGGTTCTGTGTGCAAACATATGGTATTCCATTCAAATGGGTGGCATTTTTCTGTGTGCATGAAATATATTCCGTTATGGTGCATTTTCAGAATTGCCGTGCAGTGTCTTCAAAATGCAGAGACAGCCGTGTGGAAGAGCTGTGGGGCCTGACCAGTTTCTTTGGCTACAGCACCCAAACATTTGTTCATGCTGTTAATTTTCTGGATCGATTCCTCACAGTTATGAAGGTAAGCATTTTTGAAAGGATTCAAGTTTACAATATGGGTTTAATCACAATATTTTCTTTCTGTTTGTTTAATGACAACATTGTAACAAGTTATTTTCAATATTTTGAAGAATCATCTGACTGACCAAATTGGATTTTAAGTCCTAAATTGTTGACTCACACTGTGTTCATGTGAAAAGGTGCAGCCTAAACACTTGCCGTGTATTGGAGTCTGTTGTCTTCACATTGCTGCCAAAATGGTCGAGGATGACAGCAATGTTTCACCCATCCATGAACTCATCCGCATCAGCCAAAGCAAATTCACTGTGCCGGACCTTTGTCGCATGGAAAAGATTGTTATGGAGAAGCTCGGTGTGAAGCCTGAAGCGGTCACGCCACTGACCTTTCTACACCTCTTATACTCGGCCTTCACTTCCTGGTCTGTTGAAAGGTAAAATCTTTTAAATGCTTTATATACTTTTGTTGTCAAGGAGTGTGCACAAACATGAGCCAATAGTTTTCCCTCATGAAATGTGTCCTGGTGGATCAAATGAAGATTCCCTCTATATTTTAAGGGAGGAGCTCCCAAGCATTGAGAGTCTGGAAGCCCAGCTAAAAGCGTGCTTATGCCGGCTTGTTTTCTCTAAAGCAAAAGTAAGAATTGCTCTTAGGCGGCAGTTTCCCGACATTGCAGTGTTCATGTTAAAATCTGTGACAATCGTAACCTGCTGTTGTCCTCTTCCGCAGCCCTCAGTTCTTGCACTGTCTCTATTTGCCCAAGAGTTTGACACCCACCAGTCCAGCAAATTGATGAGGATTCTTCACGCTCTCCAAGGATATCTAAAGGTAATAAAAGGTGTACAAGAACAGGCTGTTGTTGTATGCAATCCTAATTACTTATTGTATCCATATAGACCACGGTTATTATTTAATTTTTCGTGCAAATAAACTAATTGTTGCACATATCTGACTGTAATGTGGAACCAGTAAGTTCTATGCAACAATTTCTATATTTCTGTCTTTGGATCACTCAGATTTTTTTCTGTCTGACATCTTAACAGATCAGTGATGGGGAGTTGCTCCACTGGAAACAACACGTGGCCAAGTGCATGACCGAATACTGCTCAACTGAATGCAACAAGCCCAACAACAAAAAGCTTGTTTGGATCATATCTAAGAAGACGGCACAGAATCTTCAGTGCAGTCACTATTCTGTGCCTGGGCTTCCAACTATTCCAGAGGGGAGTTGGGATGAGAGCGAGAGGTAAAAATGCCCAATTTTCTCCATTTTCTTCAGTCCGCGTGATGACAAAACACTGACATTTGCCATTTAAGAACAGCAACAGACTGCTTCACAAAGCTCCTAAATTACATCATTTAAAAACAAATCACCATTGCTCAACAGTGATTTTTTTATTTTTATTTACGGAACTAAAGGGTTATATATGGACTTGATTCCAGCATATCCTTTAAATTCCCCATTCTTACCTGTTATTTTTAATGAATATGTTTCCCTCTAAACACATTGACAGCTTTCCCTGTCTTGCTTTGTCCACCAATATCACCTTAGGATCATTTACAGTTTGTCAGTTGGCCTGGGTAATATTTTATGTCTTCACTCTATTTGACGCAGAGGTTGCTAATACCAGAAACATTATTGAATCTTTTTCTGTTCACCAAACCAGAATGAAAAACATCAGGTGGTGTCACTGCTTGAAATATAAGAAGTAACCAGGATCTGATTAGATGTTTTCTGAGATGGCCAGGTGTTCTCAGCTAATCTTGCTCTTCCTACTCAGCAGAAGAGTCTCTGACAAGAGATTTGATGTGTTCAGAAGCTGCTTCTTAAAGAGCAAACCGAAAGGTTGCAGGCATCTTTACAGAAAAGTGTATGTTTGAATCCAAAAAGAAAGAAGCAGGAATGGTTGGACTAAAGTGAAATACATGACACAAATGTGTGAGAGAGAAAGTGCTGCAGAAATGAAATTGGAAGAAACCACATCCGTTTAAGGCAAACCTGCTAATGTTCAATGATTGTGATGTAGTAATTGTAATGTGGCCTTTTCCTCTCTATGATCCTGTCAGAGAGGCATATTTCTGACATAGAGCAAACATGTGGCTAATTAAACAGTTAATAAGGTTTTACAGTGAAGACCAGTTCATCTTGTTGTGTTGGTTTTGAACCATTCCCTCTCTTTGCATTAATGAGATGAATAAAGTACATTCATTTGTGGTTCTGAGTCCAGAGGTAACGCCCTCTTTTGTCTCACAGTGAGGACTTCTGCGAGGACATGAGCTCTGGGGAAGACAGCCCCTGGGGCTCGCCAGGAAGTGATGGTGAAGGAGCCTTCTTCCCCTCCAAGTTTCTGCAGAGCATGAAGTGATGAGCTGCAAATACAGCGGCGGGTGTGTGTTTGTGTGTGTGTTTGTGTGTGTGGGGTCCCTTTACAGTGTAACCGTCCTCGCCAAGTTTCACAGCAAATGTGTGTTTCTCTTTTCATGTTGTGTGCAATGTAGGTTTACCCGGTGATGGATTGTGAACATTAAGTGCCTGTGTTAATCCAGTTAACCGTTTAAAGACAAACATATCGTAATAATAGAAAATTGCAATACCGTGGCAGCTCGAAGTGCAGTAGATCGAAACGTCTGTGTGCTTTTTTTTTTTAAATTTGGACTTTCTGTGTCTGAATTTGCAACATTCCAGCAAAAATAGTGACACACGCACAAGAGGAGAAGTTATAAATGTTGAGTACCAGCTATGATATTCTCAGTCTATCAAGTTTTATACCTAATCATTTGCCATCAATATACTGTATAGGACCTACCGAAGTATTTTGTGCTTTATCATTATATGATATTACTGTTGTGTTGAAGTGCATGCATGGAAACACTGACGTACGTTACGACATAAATATTTAACCAAGATAAGCTTACTGTAAAAAAAAAAGTTTAAAAAAATGTACATAACCTGAAAAATATGTTAGAAATGCTGCATCAAAAGTATGTTACCTTTGTAATGTGAACCATTTGTGAAGGATCGGAAATCGTCCTTTCAAATAAATGATTTTATATCCATAAGTTCTTACAGATTGTTTCACTGTGTAATTTAAACAGCATCTTATTTGTTTTAAGTATGAAATTAAATGCCACTCATATACTAGGATGTACAAATCCTTAAGCTCGCTCTAGGATATTTGGAGGCTTTTACGGTCCGTTCCTCCTATCACGGTTGTTTCATCTCGTTTCTGAGACCAGACAAGCTCCCCTTTGTTGCTGACAGATGCAGAGGAGCTGGGGGAGCAGGAGCGGTGGAGGACGGGGGCTTTTAGCTGGCTGCGTGCGTTGAAGCGCATTTCTCTTCCATCTTCTTAATTAAAACGGGAGCCTGGAGGGGAGGCAACAGCAGCAGTCAGGAGAGGAGGGGGCTGGGCAGGCAGAGGAAGGAGACCGGACCGAGCTGCGGTGTCTTCCCCATGCAGCCGACCGCCGACACCCGCAGATCTTATACCGTTATAAGGAGCGATGAACGGCGGTTCGCGCATCCTGGCGACGGGCAGCAGAGGAAGTGCGCGACCCAGGCGATGACAACCTAGGCTAAAGCTTTCCAGCACACAAGGAATGAAAAGGCTCCTAAAATGGTCCGCATCGCCAAGGCCCTCGGTTTGGTTATTCTGTGCGTCGCCGTGTTGATCCTGTCGCTCATCAGCTATGTGTCGCTCAGAAAAGACAGCTTCTTCTCCTCTAAATACTACACGGGAGGCCCGAGGATCATGTTCCACGCAGGCTTTCGGTGAGTACGTTTACAGCAGACATTAGTGGCGGTGGGTGTGCGGCTGACAGGTAAATATCGAGGCGCGGCGTGACGCGCACAGCCGTCAAGGATCCGGCGAGCTGTCCAGGGTCCTGATGTCGAAACGCTCTCACAAAACCTGGTAATCGACCCCCACCTGAGGCGATTGAGTCCCGCACCTTCGATTTTCGATTTTTGGAGAATGAAGACAGGCCTGCGACACCCATCTCTAAAACGGGCCTTCGTGTTGTCACGTAACATAAATTATGTTGGAATATGGTTTGATTCATTTTTCTCCTTGCTGTAAGCACTTAGCAACCTGTCAGGGCCTTCTGGTGGTGTCAGTTCCCCGAAAACTATACTTAATACCAATAATGATAATGATGATGGCATATGATGTGTTTAGGAAAGTACGGACCTATTAATTTGTAGTGTTAATGTCGAAACAATAAGTGCTCATTAAGCAGTGTATTGACCCTTCATGACACTTCTGTTCCTTTTTACCAGGAAAATGTTCAAGTGTGCAGCAGCATGTCCTTTTTTATATACTGTACTTTCTACATAATTTATAAGAACTTTACAGAGGTGGCTTTGATTCGCAGGTCTCAGCTTGCCGTAAATTCCCTGAACCCCTCTTTTATTCCTTTAACTAATGCCCTGAACGAGGAGCTTCACGGGAAACCATCCAAATGGAAGTTCAACAAGACCGCTTTTTATAAGCAGAGGTATGAGACGTTTAGTTCCCGGTGATTTAAAGTATTCAAAGCGCATTTGTAAACCTGATGGATACTTCTATTGTCCACAGGAAGGATATCTTGGGATTCATCGACATTCCCAACAACTTCTCCCTCACAAAGGACAGAGTGCGTGTGGGCCAGCTGATGCACTTCGATTACTCGAGCCACAAATACGTTTTCTCCATCAGCAACAACTTCAAATCTCTGCTCCCCGACACCTCTCCTATCCACAACAAGCATTACAGCCTCTGCTCCGTGGTGGGCAACAGTGGCATCCTGACGGGTAGCCACTGCGGCGATAACATCGACCAGGCTGACTTTGTGTTCCGCTGCAACTTCGCCCCCACCGAGGTCTACTCCAAAGATGTGGGGAGGAAGACCAACATGACCACCTTCAACCCCAGCATTCTGGAGCGCTACTACAACAACCTGCTGACCATTCAGGACAGGAATAATTTCTTCCTGAACCTAAAGAAGCTGGGAGGAGCCATCCTCTGGATTCCCGCCTTCTTCCTTCACACATCAGCCACAGTAACCAGGACCCTGGTGGACTTCTTTGTGGAGCATAAAGGCCAACTGAAAGTGGAGCTGGCCTGGCCTGGAAACATCATGCACGATGTCAACAAGTAAGAGTATTTGGGTCCTATTTGTCTAAAGGTAGCTGGTGAATTGCAAAGTAAATAGAAAAGTAAAAAGAATTGATGTGCTGCACACTCACTGCATAGGCAGATTTTTGTCGCTGTTCCTCTAAGTTGTCCCTCTGCTCCCCTGGCAGATATTGGAAGACCAAAAACCTGTCGCCCAAACGCCTCAGCACTGGAATCCTCATGTACACGCTAGCCTCCGCCATGTGCGATGAGATCCACCTCTACGGCTTTTGGCCCTTCGGCTGGGACCCCAACACAGGCAAAGAGTTGCCCTACCACTACTATGACAAGAAAGGGACAAAATTCACTACCAAGTGGCAAGAGACCCACCAGCTGCCCACCGAGTTCAAGCTGCTCTACAAGTTGCACAGGGAAGGTGTGATTAGGCTGAGCCTGACACACTGCACTTAGACCCTGCGAGACAGTCGGAGAGGTCTCCAGGGACTGTGACCCAGATCGCATTGCTTAAACTTTAGTTGTGACCCACAATGCATGACACCTGACACCCACCCATTCTACACAGACGCATTCATAATCAGTCGTCCACGCAGTACGGTTTTGTCTTTGGCACTATGCTCAGCTGTTTAAACTCCCGTCCTTCGCATGACTGCGGGCTGAGTTCGGACCAAATAGATGTCACATTTAGCCGGCGGATTTCAAACGTTTTCTTTAAAGCAGCGATGCTGAAATCACCTTTAAAAACAACAGCGTGGTGATTTTACACACGGAACTCACTGCCTAATCTCAGGGAAGGATTTAGATCAGATTCAATGCCTCCAGAGAAGGCGCAGCTCCAATTTCATGCCTCTCCCCCCAGCCTGACAATCTGCACTCCTCTGGAAGAAGGACTGTGTTCTCTCTATATTTGTATGATTTGTTTTGATAGTAGTTTTTTTTTCCCACAAGAGAAAGTGAAACTATACATTTCAAAATTTCCTGAGATTCTTTTTTGGAATAACAAACAACATTCCAACAAAAAGCCATAATTTTGTGGACAAAGAATGTGCTGTCATTAGGGTAGCGAGACTGTACCGTAGGACAGCTGAAATCTATTCCAAATAGATCTGCAGCTACTAGGGGTTGCAAACTAGCCACAGAGGCTCGGTTTTAAGAAATAAAATGATCTCTTTATAGTTTATGTTCTTTAGCCTGCTGCCAAAATCTCTCTCACACAATATATATATATGTTTCCAATGTTTGCAAACTTGCAGAGCCTATTTTGATCCAGGCAAAATTTGTTGGCCTTGGAATCCATACACCAGTTTGCAGGATGGAAAATGTCAGCCAGTTTGTGCCCCATTTCAGCCACATGGACTCTCACATGCTCTGTGCTCCCCATCACCACACGTGAACTGTGTTCACACGGTCCGCTGCAGCTGCCCCCTTGTCAGCGCCAGCCCAGCTATTCTGCGCTTGTGTGGCCCTTTGATTTAAACATTATAACTGTATCTCTGCCTCCTGAAAACGATGCAGTTTGAATGACAAAATGGGCCCCTCGATGTGGGAAAACATCCGACGACACAATTTAGGCAGCGTTTGGAACAGCTGATGTTGCAATTTCCCACAAAAACCAAAATAATTAAACGCACAATGATATTAAATCCAGTATCAATGACATTGGGCAAAGAAATGATATGTTAAACCCCATCATGTCTAAACAGCACGATCCATTTGAATGCCACTGCATGTGAGGCATCAACAAGTCTTATATGCTAATTTTTATACCTTTAAACTCGTACAATAACTCTTTACAGGCTACAAGGAACATAATTCCACCGATCCTGTCCAGAGACACTTTATAAAGATGATTTTTTTTGTTTTTATTCAGCTTTTCTCCACCGTTCCCTTCGGTCACACCAGACTGGGATCTGGTGGTGTGTGGGGGTTTTTCGGCAGAGCCAGACGGACCACATGACCGTCTCATGACTCCACAACATGTGCTGCTGCTTTCAGATTTGGGTCCAGGCTGCCATTCTGATACACAGAGCAATGCAGTCAGTCACACTTGATACAGTGTGCACTATTGTGCTTGTTTGAATTTTTGGCAGTAGGAATCCATTTGTCGCACAATACATTTTTGTGTGTCTCCCGAGGCAACTAAGCTTCCTGACAGTACCTCAGGTTCTACGACATGTACAGAATTGATGACAAAACGGATCAAAATCTTTATTAAAAGTCATTTCTTTGAATCCCCTTACGGTAATTCCTCCATTAAGAATGTGTATGTAGTGACACCAAAGAACGTCCATTCAACGAGAATGTTGATTTTAAAAGCTGAATGACTCGATAACAAGTCAAAAAAAAAAAAAAGTCATTTAACGCTGCCGCTGCCCTCATGTTAATAACTTAGTAGTAAGTCAAGTGGTGGGATCTATCATGAATGTTGCCCTCAAGATCTGTTTCCTGATTTTCAAACGTCATTCTTTGGAATGTTTCGTACATATAATTATGCTAGCAACATTTTAAGGATTGTAATTCCTGTCCTGAAACAGTATAGCTTTTTGTGCATTATATTGTGACAGACATGTGCTCAAACGAAGCTCTATAGCCGATTCGTTCCAGCCCTTCCTCCTTCTTGTACTTGTGTTTAATCTGCATGGAAAGTTTTTGCCATAAGACATATAAAACCTTGGCTGTTTATGTTCATATAGTAGGAAAGACATAAATCATGCCAATGACTTTGCATTGTTGTTTGTTCTAACAAATAATTTCATCCATGTAAAAAAGAAAAACCAAGTCTTAAATGTTTCTGATTATTCCACATGAAAGATATACATTATGTGCCTGCATATTCCCTTCATGTGTCAAATAAAGCAGTATCTTTTTTATTTGCTGTTCAACTGTAAAAGTGGCGCAGAGTTCCACAAGAACGCAGGTCTCCGTTTTTACTGGGATATTTATGCTATTTTAAAATACTACTATTTTGAAAGCGTTATTTCGAACATTTGCCCAGAACGGCGAAGAAATGCTCCACATAGATGCCACCATATAAATAAAACCTGAGGTAAATGATAGACGCAACTAATTACTGTAGGTTTAAGATTTATGGTAAAGCTGTAATGAATATTGTGGATTCAAAACCAGCGGAAAGCATCATGTTAAAACATGTACCTTGTAAAAAACAAGGTACATGTCAATAAATAACACGACTGACAACAAATGTTGATATATAAATTCAATTTATAAATAGAAACTGGTGTATGACAGCATTGCTTTAAGCTAAATGTGCTAAATCATCAATGCTTACTTGATTGGACAAAGTTCACAATAATAATGTGCACGAGTGGGTGAATATATTCATACAGTGGTGTGAAAAGGGGTTTGGCCCTTCCTGATTTCTTTTTTCCCCATGTTTGTCACACGTTTCAGATCATCAAACAAATTTAAATAGTAGGCAAAGGTAACACGTCTAAACGAGACATGCCGTTTTTAAAGTGAGGTACACCGAAAGATCGAAGACGCTCGAGAGATCAGACTCCACTGTAGGAATAATACAGAGCGGAGTGGGCCAAAATCCCTCCACAGTGCAGCAGTTGAATCATTACGTTATTGCAAATGTTTGGTTGCAGTTGTTGATCCTAACCAATAGGGGGCGACCTCTTTTTTGTGTTTGTGACCTTCTGCGTTTTGTGTTTATATGAGTTATCCTTGTAGAGTATTTAAATTCATTTGATGATCTGAAACATTTAAGTGTGAAAACATGCAAAGAAAAATAAGAAATCAGGAAGTGGGCTAACACTTTTTCACACGACTGTATAACGTGTACTAATATTAGAATTGATAACGGGTGGTGTCAGCAGGCACACCTCCTAACTGGGGCCTCCTGGACCTCACGGCTGCCATTGGGTTCAGAGGTGCGGCCCCCATAGGTACTGTGCTCCATCCTCTTCATCACCAGGTCCAGTAGGGTAGTCACGGACCGATCCACATCAACCCCGGTCACTGCACTCGTCTCAAAGTAAGGAATGCTGAAACCAACAGAGATTCTCAGCATTTATTTTCATCAATCACCACACTTTCGTGAAAGTTTCCTTTCTGGAACTCAACAGATACACCTATTCATTATATTTATTTTTTTAAAATAATGACGTCAACATCTATCTTGTGACCCCTTCAAATGTTGGAAAACAGGGTACAACTAATCAAATTAGAAGTAGTCTTCTCGGCTGGTTAACGCCGCCTAGTGGTAAGATGGGGAATAACAACGTCTCCAACCTGCATTTACAGTAGGGATTTGTTTGTACTCTAAACAATTGAGACATTTGTCCGATAATATTGTTAAAAAGTAGAAATTATTGAATTACTGTAGGAATATTCATCACTATTCACTGATTAAAAGTCTTAAAATGGCATCAATACAAGCTATAAGCCTGACCCGTATCTATCTGCCAGATCTCTCGCCTGTCTGGCATGAACATCCCTCATATTGCGTAGGTCTGCCTTGGTGCCAACCAGCACAATGTCTGGGCTATCACAGTATGCATTGGCCTGTAACTGACCTGGAAAACAGGAGGAAACTCTTCACACACGTGACAGAGGCAGACATGCATGAACACACTGAAAGCACCATTCAGAAGATTTCAGCGGCATCAAGGCCGATGACTGAAAGCAGAGCAGGCTACCGGCACGACCCATACTCATCCAGTTCCTGACGTTGAGGAAGCTTTGTCTGTTGGTCAAGTCGAACATCAGCAGGAAACCCATGGCGTCTCTGAAGAAGGCTGTTGTGAGGCTGCGGAACCTGAAAACCAAAGTCATGGAAAATGTTTGCCTTTCAACACGTGATATCACTTAGTATGTAGAGGTATGAGTGTACGAGTTTACATCTTTTATCACAGTCCAAGTCTAATTCACACAGTACCAGTCTAAGCTGCGTGCCTGCTTTACCTTTCCTGTCCTGCTGTGTCCCAAAGCTGCAGATGGATCCTGAAGTTTCGCTCAGTCATCCCATCAACACCGGTCCCTGTGTACATCTGAACAAAAGCGTTAGCTGCACCTCTGATTTCCGGGGGGGTCACACGGAACATTTAGGATTTGCATGGTTGCAACCTCCTCATCACTCACCACTCGTTTCTCTCTGAAGTCGATGCCCACGGTGGTCGTGAACTTGCGGTTGAACTTGTTGTCGGTGTACCTGTGGAGGAAGGTGGTCTTTCCCACTCCGGAGTCCCCCAGCGCCAGAAGCTTGATCAAGTAATCATAATCCCAGTCAGCCATTGTGCCACTGTGTGCTCCACCTGTCACAGTTCAACATGTGCTGGATTTGTGTTTTGAAAAACATTCAATGGGAGTTAACAGGCAGAGCGAGTAAAGAAAAAAGAGTTTCTGGTTAAGCTGCAGCCTTCGGTCTGCTGATCCAGAACCATCAGACAGGCTTAGCAAGATGTCAAAATTCCCCACTTATTACACACTGATCAGAGAAGGGCCACATGACCACATCGGGCTCCCACATGAGCAGTCAAATGCCTCTGCAGTTTTCTCAGACAGAGCTGAATGTCAAAGAAAAGTGTCTGTTGGGCAGACAGAAGTCATTTCATTGGGATAAACAAGTTAACATTGCATGAAACGACTTCAGGTCAGTGCATGCTTTTCGTCAAAACTACCACACAAGCTCATAAATCAGCATGAAAAATCAGATTTTGTTGTGTAACTATCAAGGGAACAAGCAAGTCCAAAGATTCTACTTCAACTTAGTGTAGAAATCCCATTACTGGCCTTGAGCTGTGCAACTGACTTCAGTACATGAAATATGATCATTTCTATCAACTTAGAGCACAATAGAACCAGGACATGAAATATGATGATTGACTTTAGAGTAATTTTCAGTTATGTGCAATAATAATGGTGTCGGGTTCAGTGAGAATCGGACGAATGAGTGACTGTGAAGAAAACGAAATAACAACCTCTGTGCAGTGTCATGATTTAAAAGCAATTTTTAAGTGACAAAAAGCATCTTACCAGTTTATCTGCCCAAGATACCGAGATCCATTCAAAAGCTGCACTTTTTCTAGATGATGGTAAACAATTGTTGTGATGTGAAGGCATGTGTGAGCCTTACCCCTTTTTAAAATGTGACTGGGGAGGAGTTTCACGCTAGAAAGGCTTTGCCTACATACCTTGGTATTTCTCCTCGGGAAAAAAATCAATAACAAGGCTTATTTCCAGAGGTTCAGAGCTAATCCTGCTTTTGTGGGGGTAAACAACAATAAGGCTCAAGCGTTAACTAAGGTTCCATAACAGAGTAATTATAATAACTGATTTGGAAATTTTAAACAAATATATTTATAATCCAAAAAAGTGAATTTAGATACAGTTGGAATATGTTGCATTTGTTTAATATAACTTATAATTATATACATTAAAAATAGATAAAGATACTCAGCTATCGCCCGTTCTGTGATTGTTTTCACTGGAATACCAAACATACAAAATATTGAAGAGCGACCCCTGCTGTTTATAAAGTTACAATGCAACCTCCAAGTTACTGACATGAACTGAACTCATAACTGTAATTAACCCACATTCTAATACTGCAATGGCATACTTGGTATACTATTTATCACCTATTGCACCAACTTCATCCTTTTGATTTACTATGTTACTATTTACTAAAGATTTTTTCTATATTCATTCCTAAATCTTTTTACTCCTTTGGCTTAGTGTATTACTACAGTGTACAGCAATGTAAAATAACTTGGGAAAAAAAAGGTTACTTGCAAATAAGCGACTTTAAAATGTGCAAGAATCATGTTTTCTGTAAGATAAAGATCAGAAAATAACCTGCAACATATCTTCTTCAACCTGGTTTGAAATACTTTAACAAACTATTTGCTTGTCTGTTTTTTGCCACAGCCTTTCTGTCTTTGCTCATCATGCCTTTCGCTGGTTTCCTGGATGAGGGGCTCTTAAAGACTGGCTTCTTCTGCTTCCATTCAGAGATCAACTCTTGCTGGATATCTAGGGGAAGCTCAGAAAACACCTTAGGGTCCACATTTCCAGGAAATGCACAGTCAGAAGATTGGACAAGAATCTCTTCTTGGAACACATTGTTGCCTGATGATGAGCTTGTTTCTGCCATTCTGTGAAAGCTCTCCTTCTCAGAACATTCCAATTTTTCTCCCTCCTTGTGTACCACATTAAAATGATCTACATCTTTAAGTGACTCCGTACATTTGCTTTCTGTTGTGTGTGGGACATTTATCAGTTCAGCTGGGCTCACTGATGTGGCATAGTCTGTGCTGGGGGAAGACAAGAGCTCCATCTGGATTTCTTTAGGGAGCAACTTAAAGACTTCTGGATCAACATTTGAAAGCAACTGCTCTGTTACTGTGGTATCAGTTCCATCGTGGGTCACGGTGCTGCAGGCTATTTTCTGATGTGGAGATCCTTCCACCGCAACAAGAGGGCTTTGCTTTCTTGAAAATCCATATAATGACAAGTCAGAGTAAAAAGGGTCTTTCGTGGTAAACGTCTTTTGTGAGGCAGGTTGGGTAATCGTGCTGCATGCACTCAGCTGAAGATTTGTGCTGTGGGATGAGGGTTCCTAATGGTGAAACAAACAAGAGAATTACCACAAAGGCATTGGAGCGTATCAGTGCAGACTACATATGAGAGGTAGCTTAATTAATCTACTGTTCAAACATTAATCTGATCCACTGATTTTTTATTTAACACTCAATAAAATAAGCACCGGGATCTTTTAAGTGATAATTGTGACAGTTTCTTTTCTTTTGTCGTGTAATTATCACAATGACTAATGACTAAAAAGACTAAAAGAAGGAATTTTCCAGCACCTGTCTCTGGGTTGAAAGTGCTTGAGTTGCGTTGCTGTGCGTAAAGAAAGATGTGATGGAGGCCTTTCCACTGGAGGCGGCCACCCTGCTCTGTAAGTTGCTGAAGCAAACGTTAATGAGGGTGAGATGGAAGGAAGTGCTGCCGTCCACCATCTTATGAAAGAGTTTCATAGCCAGTGGGCCCAGCTGTGCCACAGCATCATCTTTGCAACCTAAAAATGTCACAGAAAACAAATTTTCAGATTGATTTAATTCCAAGTAAACCCTTCAATTATGTCATTCAAAAGTACAGATTTAATGTGAATTTCAGTTTGGAAAATTTTACCTGAAGCTATCTTCTGTGCAATGTGGTTTGGGATGGGAGCTTGCCGGCTTTCCCTATTGAACCACTTGTTGGTCGCTGTGTATCTACGGATAGTCAGCCGGAGAGTTTGAGGCTGCCTGCCATCTTTCTGCATCCTTGAATTGAAAGAGAAGACACTGTTAGACACCATATTTTCAGTCATTGTAGTGAAGAAGGGTAACAGGCATAAGGCGTTAGAGGCAAAATGTGTGAATGTAATGTTTAACCTTTGAGTTATATTTAGACCTTCGCAGTTAATGATTATGCAGACAAAACGTACTAGCCATTGTCACTGTTTGGGCACCTGCTATATGTATACTGCTTAAATGTATGCTTTGAGATGGAAAGTCCGGGGAAGTTGTTAGAGGGTTAATGGAAAGTATGGGAGTAGCCAAGGCATGGTCTGTTGAGTTTGTTAAAAAAAACCATGTAAGGTACACCTGACTTCTGATAAGTAGGGAAAAAGGTACTTAACGGTGGAAAATGAGTAAAAATAGCTAACCAGAAGGAGGAGCCCGGGGCGGGGTAGCCCCAGGCTCCAAATAGTATAAAAGAAGGACAATTCTTGTCAGTATTCAGACTTAGCCCGGGCTACTTCTCATGCATGGTGAATTGTGGATCGACAATAAACCATCGTTTGGATCGTGAACCAGCTGACCCTGACTCATCATTCGACTTTGTTGTGGTATCCCCGCACTTCAATTCATTGGCACTGGCATAGGTATATTGACTTAATGAAAACATAAAATTTGAGTGTTTTAGCGTAGGGGAAAATCCACTACATCATTAGTTCTGAACACGTTTCAACTTCAACTTCCAACCTGTCCACCAGACTCCTCAGAAGCTCTTGAATCTTTTCCAGCACTTCTTTCATCGATGACATTTTCTTGAAGGAGTCTTCATCACTGAGGGACTGAATGCAAAGAGTAAGAAATGAAATAAATACAACTGAAAATAACTTTGCTTAAGGAAACTTGCCACTAATTATGTAAATGTTAAGGAAAGTAATTCATATATTTATATACTGGTTAATCCCTTACCAACCTGAGGGGCCCCAGTAGGCGTTACAGGAGAATCGTCAACACCAAGGACTAGACTCTTCAGGCGCTGAGCGGTGGGCCCTCCAAACTCTTTCACCAAATTATTTACTGGGAAGTGCTGTAGGTCTTTAACTGTGGCCAATCCCAGGGCTTGAAGTTTCTTAGCGGTTTGGTGGCCAACGCCTAAACAGTTATATTGGAACCATAAATATGTTGTTGGGATACAGAGTGTCAGGTTTGAGGTGAAAAATATTACACCTGGCACTTTCCGGAGACTATTCAGGCAGCCCACGATGTCCCCGATATTCTCTGGGAGCAGGGAGGTTTGCTGATTGGGCTTGAAGGTCCCCGACACCAGTTTGGCTAGCAGTTTATTGGTGGCAATGCCTGCACAGCCAGTCAGACCCAATTTGCATTGAATCGCTTCTCTCAGCTCTGCTGCAATGTGTGAACCGAGTGCTAATCTTGGATGATCAGAAGCTTTCACACCAGCACCTGGACAGGAAAAAGAACAGCGGTTGAAGATGGCAAGTGCTGAGAAACTGAAAGTGTGATGCAAATTTTTTTTATTTTTTTGTTTCTCAAATTAATTCCTGTTTTTTACAAGCCAGGTGTGGTTACAGTATAAAACGACACACCAGAGATAAACACATTACTCACTGACATGGCCATAGACATGTCCTTTAAATGAAAAGTCACAATCTGAAGTTTCTGCCAGCCTTTTTTCTATCATCCCTGTGATGTCCATGAAGTTCTCGTCAAATCCAAGGCGCTCCACCAGTGGGCAGTAGGACATCAACAGGTCTGCATCCAGGGCAGCACAAGGTAAATAAATAGACATTTAGAGCAAAGAAGATATAATTAAAACTAAGAAATCACACATTTACTTATGACTTAAATGTAAAGGAAGTGAAAGGGTTAGATAAATAAAAAAGGTGTTTAATGTAGTGGCACTTCTGGTGAATCTGTTTACCTGTAACTTTATATGACATTTCTCTGTAATGTGTCAGGTCTTCTCCTTTAACCAGTACCAGCTGTGGACATTTCTCCTTAGCATTAACAACAGACATCAGCTTTGTGACACCCATCTGTCTTGCCACATAGTTACAGGTGACTACAATATATTTCTGCTGAATACCTGAAGATAAATGAAACTTCATTGAAAACCAAATTGCAATTCGTTTTAAAAAGAAAAAAAAACATGTGAATGTCAATATATTTTGGTCAAATAAGATCAGGATTGTACCTAAAGGGACTTCTCTTAAGGCTGGATTTCTGATCATTTCCACTTGGGCATAGAAACAGTCCAGGTCAAAGTGTAGAATAACTCTGGATGTAGGAGCTACAGTTGGTGTTTTACTGAGGTTTTGACCTGAAACTGAGACAACAAGTAAGAATTACCGACTGACACGAATAGAAAGCTGAAGAAAAACAATGGATTTGTCACACAGGGCTGGAATAAACTATGTTTTCCTGGTTCGGCTTTCAACTACCTGCGGCAGCGCCCGAAGCTTCGAATGGGACTGGATCCGCGAAACTGCTTTCCCACTCGGTTTCATCTTCGTCTGTTTGATCCTCACTCTTCTCCATTTTAGATTAGCACTTTAACTGTGCACGACAGGCAGATGTTGAGAGGAACACGACTGGTCGCCATAGAGCAAAAACATTGTCGCTACAGTTGCATCAAGCGTCTGTGCACTAGCGCCATCTGTCGGCGCGGAGGAACGATAAGCAACAAATAAAGTTATTTCGATGGCTATCAAATATTTATGTTAGGTGAAACTGCAGTAATTGGCATGACCAATGATTAAAAAAAACATTAATGGTGAGTTAGTTAAAGAAAATTGCTTAGATTTAATTACTTCGTTAGAGTAGTCTATAAAACCCAGGCAGGCGTCGCCTGATTATTGGGAGTTGCAGCTGTTGAGTGGCGGTGAGGAGCGGAATGGTGTTGCGGTTTGGCGTTTCAACCTGCGGATGTTTCCCTCGTCTGGGCTTTTTGCTGCTGTAGAATGTCCGTTTTCGAACAATGGGCTTTGTGACCGACCTCACTGTTTGTACAAACACACCACATCAATGGTTGGCTTCGCAGGTAAGCCTGTCATGCTGTCGCATTTCCGTTGTTAAATCCCTGGATAAACTGTTGTTAAGTAACTGAAAATGGAAATGGTTCACATATATATAATGAAAAGGGAATTTATGTTGGGACAAATAATTTTTTAACTTCAAAACACATTGGTAGGAGTAAAGTTATTTTTGACCTTTTTGTTTTCACTAAAAATTCATTCTTAAACATTTTTTTCCATTTTGAACAGGAGCCCAAAATGTCACACCGAAAGGTGATACTGGAACAACAGAGAGTGATCGTGGCAAGGACGTGTGCCTCCAGGAGCTGGAGTGGATCAATAAGGAGATTGAAACGATGAGGCACCAGGTGGAGCAGGAGCAAAAGCAGTTGTCAAACTATCAGACTGTACAGGCTGATAAAGGGGACATTGCATCTAGTTCACGTCTGCAGCAATCAAAAACATGTAGAAGTATAGACACAGGAGCTTATGAGCCCTTGCCGTGCTCCTATTTGGAGGACAGGAAGTATGTGGTTGACAGCTCGAAACCGAGAACTGATTTGGAGTATGACCCCTTGTCCAACTTTTCTTCTGACTTGAGCTCTTACAGCTCATCCCGAAGAGAGCAAAAGCTGAAAAATACACAAAGTTTGAAAAAGGCAAGAACCGTCGGACCATGTGACCAGAAGAGTTCAACTCAGGCCCAGCTCTCCAGATTGGCATCACCGGAGCCCCTGGATGACTGGATGGAAGATGATGTCTTGATCATTGATATTCCTCCTTCACCTCAGAAAAAGGAAGGGCAAGGAATGAAATGCAGTCATGCTGTTACTGACAAATCACAAGGACATGAAAAAAAAGGGGGTGAAGCGCCATCCATTTTACTTGATTCTCCACTCCAGTGTTCAAAACCTGAATTGTTGGACATTGAAGAAATTGATGATAAATGTGCTGAAACCAAAAATCTGGCTAATCTTCATGAGAGCAGAGAACGTGATCACCCCCCCAGAGGCACTTTTGGAGCTGTCTTGAAGAAAAGCCTTGAACCTTCAGGGGCCGGCCTCACAAATCTACAGGCTAATTTGTCACATGTTGATCCACCCCACAGCGCTGGTAAAATGAATACACCAAAACAAAATTTCCCATCAAATACATCACTCCTTTATAAAGCTACAGCTGCTACCTCAGACTTGCAATGCAGGACTCGCACCGAACAGGCTAGGGATACAACGCATGTTCAGAGCAGATTTTGCGCTCAGACATCTTCAGTAAATGCACAATCAGTGCTGCCACATTGTCAGAAACCCATAACCAAAATTCCTGGACCCCTACTGAGCAAACCTGGAAATTGTGCAGAGCAGGTGGAAAAAAATTCGAGCAGTCAGACTCAGACAAAATTGGCTGAGTCATCTGAATCCAATCAGTATTTGGAGAAGGATAATGGCCGAGTCATTGTCATTGATTCTACCTCTGAGGATGAAATAAACTATTCGGACATTGATGTTTCGGATAGTGACCCAATGGAGGAGTGCTACAGGATCTTCATGGAGGAAAACGAGCAGAAACGAACTGAAGAACTGCCTGATGCACGTGTAAGTTAGCTGTTGATGTTCCAGGTTTAATGCAGAAATCAAACCAGGTCCTGAGACTGGGGTGATTTTGACTGGCCTTTGTTCAACTTCTCAGGTTAAAAATATGGAGGTGGAGAAAGTTGAGTTGAAGGTCAAACCCCAGGAATTGGTTGGAAAGAAGAGGGTAGCTCATGAGGCCAAACATTCAGAGGTAAATGCTGGAAACCTTGGCAAATTGAGATGTTAATATATGCGAGTGATGCATAAATATGTTAGATTTTGCAGTGAATTGTGATTCAGCAGGTACAACAAGCCTCAGAATCATGTACAAAATTGTATTTTCACAGCCCCCGGCCAAAAGTAGACCCCAGCCTCAGGTGCTGATCCCCCTACGTGGGCCGGAGGTGTCGGGATTTTCCTCCCAGCCTGCTGTCACCTCCAACATCCAGCAGGCACAGGAGAGAGCATCCATGCTGACTGCTTCAGCAAAAGGTGCTCAGGCATTTCTTTCTTTTGCTGGTCAGAGGAAACCATATGCCAGCAATGCACCACCTCCTCTCCCTCAATGTCCAACCTCTCAAGCACAGCTTGCACCAGTACAAAATGGTCAGTTTTGTTTATTGCCGTGTGTGAAATCAACTGTATTGGTGAAGTATAATGTTGGAAAAGTACATCACCATGATATTTTCTTTCCTCCCATAGCGTATGTGAACTACATACCTCTGGGAACCGCTGTCATCGAAGTGGGCAACAATTTACATTTAATCCTCCCAGATAGCACCTTTCCAGTCACCTCCAGTTCCATCCCAGTTACTCCAGTGCTAACTCCAATCAGTTCCATGCACACAAGCATGGTGACCGTGAAACAATCTTGCCCATTTCCTGCCATTGGTCCTCTGCAAAGAACCCGCTCAACAGCGCCCATACTTATTCCTGCACTGGCACGTAAATCATTGACCCCCAGCTTGGCCGCAACACATTCAGGTGCTGCGGCTCCCGTTTCTGCATCCGCTGCAACGGCTGTGAAGGTGAGGCCCGGCCGGCAGCTTCTCTTGAGTTGAACGACCAGTACGTCTGGTGTGATCCACTGTTGAATCTTTCTGTCAGCCACCACCACATAAACGGAAGGTGAAGCATTGCGAGTCGACTAAGGACAAGGTGCCGCATGATGTCCGGCAGCGCTACGTCAACATGTTCACCGAGGAGTTCCTCAAAACCACAGCTAATGTTAATGAAGCCTTTGAGAAGGTGAGCTTGAATCATATCATCTGATCTCACAGACAAACTTTGTAACTTAATTGATCTCCTGGTGGCGTTAGGCGCTGGCCGAAGAGAGGTCCGTGTACAATCGCAGCGTGAACAAACTGAAATATCTGAGCGTTGCTGTGAATGCTCTAAAGAAACTAAAGAATCAATGTGTAGCTGCTGCTAAAGGTGAGAATATCAGGGGAAAATCAATCACGCTAATAAGACCTGTTAGGTTGTTTTTTTTTATGCTTTATTTGTAATCCTCTGTAGATGCAAATGAAGGAAACAGCCAACAACTCCGAGGCAACGTTCCGCTGAACCTGAAGAGGTGCCTTGGAAACTGTGAGCTGGTTTGTTTGTCTCTAAGTGTGGATGAAATATTTTGATGGTTTATGAGAAATCTGAATCCTCAGATGATCTGGCACTGTATGACGACATGAAGGAATATATGTTGTCTGTGGAGAAGCTGATTGAGAACAATTTTCCCGTCCGGCATCCAGAGAAACCTGGCTGTGCCATTCTTTTTGTTGACAATAAAAAAGGCACTGGAGACCGTGAGTTGATATCACTAGGAAGCATATTTGAGCCGCGATGTAACGTCCTACCATGTTTGAACTGTGTTTCCTGGTGCTGGTTTTGTTGGTCAAAGCTCTCAAGAGGATCTGCTGTCGATGTGGGGCTACTTACTCTGTGAGTCCAACAGGCAAACACACCCGTAAGGAGGAGTGTACTTATCACTATGGTAAAGGAGTAACAAAAAGAGGCAAGTACACATTTTTAAAGCACCTCTGGACCGTCCAACCATAGCCGCCTGATTACTGTTCCATTTTAAATATGAGCAGTTCCAGGTGGGGTGGAGACTCGCTACAGCTGCTGCGAGGGCGTCATGGGAACACCTGGCTGTCAGGTATATAAGGTAGGAAGAAGCAATGAAGGGTTATTCCTGCATGATTCTGAGATGTGGGTGAAATGTAATGCCTTCTGTTTAACAGTTGCACGTCCATGATTCTGTCAGCCTCGATGGGTTTGTGTCAACCGTCCCCAGACATCCCTCAAATACAAGTTGCCCCGGCCTCTACGCTTTAGATTGCGAAATGGTGATGTTGACAGTTTTTGTAATTTCGTGATTGATCACCAAATACTGTATACGTAGTTTACAATGTTCATAGCTTTTAAAATTATTCTAAACATCCAGTTAAATTTATTCTGATCAAATTTCTACTTGATGTTAATATCAAGAATTACAATGCGGCTAATGTAACGATGATTAACTTTTTGTGACATTGACTTTGACGTAGACGCACACTGAAAACAGTATAATTCTTGTCATAGTGCTACACCATTCATGGTCTGGAACTATCCAGAGTGACGCTGGTCAACTCAAGATTGCAGGTCATCTATGACACCTTTGTCAGGCCTGATAATGAGGTCATTGACTACAACACAAGGTAACACCTGAAATTACCATTGGAGATTTGGATAAAATTAAAGCAATTTCAGCACAAAATGTCATCAAAAATTGACAAGCCTAAAAACCTATTTTATAGGAATGCAGAGCAGTTTATTTTAAAAGCTCAGTATGATTA
The DNA here is from genome assembly GCF_003711565.1 of Takifugu flavidus. Taxonomy (NCBI): domain Eukaryota; kingdom Metazoa; phylum Chordata; class Actinopteri; order Tetraodontiformes; family Tetraodontidae; genus Takifugu; species Takifugu flavidus. The sequence goes on along the minus strand of NC_079524.1, from coordinate 4,901,104 downwards.
TTATGCAAATGTAATGCCTCCAGAGTATAATCACTTTTGCTATGGGGTGGGGAAAAAAATTAATAGCTTGTGGTGTTAATGAAGGTTCTCAGGCATCAGTGAGGAGGATGTGAAGGGCAACCACACCTCCCTCCGGGAGGTGCAGGACAAGCTACTGAGCTTCATTAATGCTGACACCATTCTGATTGGACACAGCTTGGAAACAGACCTCTGTGCTCTGAAGGTGACTACCATAAGCTTTTCCTGGTATGGTATGATCATTTAAAGCCATTATTGGCACAGGAGCTTCAGCTAACAGAAGAAACTTTTTCAACAAGTTGCATCCAATATGGCTAACATTGTCTCTTTTGAGATGAATAAGTTTTATATACATATTAATTTTTGGGGTTTAAAACGTCTATTTAAAATTGCTCCAATTGGTGTCACCGCAGTGACCCGGATGTGCTGCCAATTACTTCTCAGGGTTTATCACCTTAGCTGTATCTTTCAGAATGGAACTGCCTAGTGTGAAGAGGCTTTTAGTTTGAATTTACAGGCATTTCAAATGTGGCAGTGCAAGTGACGTGAGGTAATCAGCCCTGTGATGTAATATAGTAAGGAGACAATTGCATTACTCAGTGTTGGAGTCATTACTGTCTTGCCACAATTCAATCTTGTTGCCTAGAATTGGATTGTCACCTAATTGCAGCTCATTCTGTTTTTTCGCTACTTCTGGTCCCACCTGTAATTTCTCAATACCATTGAATTCTCACTACTTTTGTAACACACCAAGCAGCACCCCCCCTCTTTTTTATTTTACCTTGCATAACACTTTCATCCTTAATTCCTTACTTGCATGCACAAAATGATAGTGGTCAGTAAGTCAAAGCCCTCAACTCTTGCATTACCCCTGTTGATGTGTGTTCATGTAAATCTTCTGGATTCCTTATGAAAATCTATTAATTAGGTGATCTACATTTCAATTGCCTCTTTCATTTACCTCTTTAGACCTGAAATTTGGGGTTCTATTAACAGCAGTCTTTTTTTAATTAAAATCAAATTAGCCTTTAAGAACTTCTGTCATAACAGTTTTTATAGATTCAAATGAAATGGTTGCCAGCCAAAATGTTGTCTGAGACCATTCACATGAAAGAGGCACTTATGAGCTTCCTCTGTGCTGTAGTTGCTCCATGGGACAGTGGTGGACACATCAGTGGTCTTTCCCCACCATCTGGGCCCCCCTTACAAGCTGACCCTCACCAGCATCACTGCTGAGCACCTCAGGAGGATCATCCAAGAGAGTGGTGGGTCATCATGGATATCTAGAGCTGTTGTGGTGGCGCTGTTGTGGTGGTCTCATGAATTTCTGTTGCATTTTTGTACCTTCAGTTCATAAACCTTTTTTTTTTTTTCTTTTAAAAAAAAAACAAACAAAAACCTTTTCTTGATATGGAAGTTTAAAAATGAAAAACATGGATTTCCCACAATTCAGGTCAAGTTCATCTCCACTGCACTCAAATAAAATATAATTTTATAAATGTTTCTCCCAGTTTGTGGTCATGACACTGCAGAAGACGCCTCTGCCTGCATGGAGCTTATGTTGTGGAAGCTCAAAGAAGATGGAAAACTGAAAAAATGATACAAAGTATGCGACATGTCGAAGAACTCATGAAGTTAATGGAACTGTTAATGTCCATTTTCTTTGGCTTTTTTGTATATGTCTTTCTTTTTGATTACATTACTTTAACATTAAAACATTTTTGTTGATTTGCAAATGTTATTGGCTATGCACTGTGGTAGCATGAAATGGTGGTGGTGGTGACAGAATTGACCAATTAAAAACACAATAAATCAATTCCTGAGTGTGCATTTCCTCCTCCCCCAGTCTTAAACTGACCAATGAGAAATGAGCTCTTAATGTTAAATTGGCCTCAGATGCAGGGGTGTGACTTGGCACACCTGCCACCAGTTAGCTTGATCACAGAGCAAATGCTACAAATGTCACCAAACGGTGAAAATGGGCTGCACAGCAGAGTTGGGCCCGAAGGTTGAGCCTAGAGGTTGAGTCTTGCCTATTAAAGTTAATTGTCCTAAACCACCAATTTGATGGCTTAGACCTGGACAATCGGGCCCTTACTCGAACTTTCTTTTTCCTTGTGCTTTCCTGCTGCAACATCTCCGTACACAGAAACAGCAGATCTTGATAAAGAAGAATACAAGGAGCAGTGCAACAGTCAGCAGGAAGGCCAGGACATCCAGGCTGTGGTACTGGTACCAGGTGAGCTCGTGGGCCTGGACCCTCAGGTGTTTGGCCCCTTTGTTCCTCATGGTGAACTCGATCCAGAACACCGCCTCATCCCGAGGACTCATTGGTCTGTCGTGGTGGATCTTGGACAGGCGCATGGCGTTCTCCTTGTACCTATTAAAGTGTTAATGCAAAGGTAGAAGTTATAACTTTTTTTAATGTCTGCATTAAAAGATTCATAGCTCCCCTTCAGTTGGGGAGAGGGGCAAATAAAAGTTAAAAAACCTACGATTTGTCATTGATGACGGTGTTGATTGCATCTCTCAGGCCTTCAGCATTTATAAAGTTCAAGTTAACCATAACGGCGGCTCCTTTAGCCTTCATGTGGACCAGGTTGTCTGGCTGATCAGCAAACATGGGGATGCCCACCATGGGGATGCCGTGGTAGATGGCCTCATAAATACCATTAGTGCCCCCATGAGTGATGAACGCTCTGGTCTTGGGATGCGCTAAGAACAAAAAGTGTATTAATGTCTTTTATTTATGCTCCGTCAATGTGCAAGTTCAGCTTTACCCACCCAGCAGGTCATTTTGTGGAATCCATTGGTAAATTCTTGTGTTGGCACCCAGAGTGTCTGGCACTTTCCCACTATATCTCCACAGCACCTACAATTGATGATTTAAGAGTATATACATTTCACAATGTTAAAATGCACAAATTTATCCATTTTCTTGTAATGCAGCATTAAAACATCAACCTACCCAGGTGGTGGTGACATGTTTGGTCAAAGCATTGACTTTTGTCAGGAACTGAAATGTATAATAAACCCAGGCCGAATGGACTCTTTTTAAATTCTATAAGTCCCACCTGAACCCTTGAGCACCTGATAAGATATCATTAGACTTGGAAGGTCCTGGGGGGGAAAAAAAAATCCCTAGTGGAATGTAGACATGAAGGAAACAAGATCTTTTCCCACTAAAGAGATGAATACATATAGGATCTAATAATGCAAAAGACAACGCAAATAGGTCTGAATCTCGCAAACTGGGCCGGCACTCAAACCACATCTGCAACATTTGCGAAATGCAGATATGTAACTGTTGTTTGCTGCACGTGCAAACAAACCGCTGTGGAGAAAAGAAAAGACCTGCTCAGGTTCTTCTCTGACCTTTTGTGGGATCTGAGCCAGAGCTGACGCCACCATGTTTGCCTTCTCTGTGGTGATGTTGTTGATGAAGCTCCCCAAGCTAAAAACCACAATACCGGCATCTCCAGAGCTCTGTGCAAATTCTTCCATGTCCTGAGAGAAGAGAGTGAGTTTAAGCAGAGGTATCATAAAGGATAGATGGGTATGTGATGGTACAAGCAGTCCTACCTTTGGTAATGGTTTCGCAGGTCTGCAGTGGATCCCGCCAACAAATTTGATATTGGGGAGATACGGATGAGGGAAATCAAAATCCCAGTAGGTTCTCATCAGCCAAATATCTGCTTTACTCATCAGCTCACAGGAACTCGTGGGTTCACCTTTCATGGAAAGTTAAATCAGCTGACTGTTTGAAAACATCCCCAGTGCTACAAGAGACAGTTTTCAAATGTTTAATAGCTGTCAGAAAATCTTTTTTGAGCTGTCTTGTACTTGCCTTTGAATTCAGAGTAATAATTATCGACTTCTTTCCAGTAGGTGAATTGCATCACAATATCCTGCACTGCATAGAAAAGGAAATTCCACAGTCTCTCCGAGAAGTCCATCGTGTCGGTCAACTTGCTCATGGCACCAGGTACAAATGAAGGTGGAGCGGGGATCTGACCACAGTGTCTCTCCCAGTTAAGGGCTGGAGAGAAGCGCAGAGAGAAAACCAGTGGGAGGTTCAGCAGGTCTGCCAACAGCTCACTGCCTGGGTACAAGGGATCTGCCAGGAGAAGGTCGTATTTGGCCTCCTTCAGCCTCTTCATTATGGTTTCTGATTTCACTACGCCGTCCAAGTACTTCAGATTGTTGCGCAATTCAATCATGGCCAGATCGATGAATTTGATGTACATCTCGATGTAGTTCATGTGATCGATCTCATACATGGAGAACTGTAGGAATTCTTCATTGCTTGCTTCTATTACCTCTAATGAGATGGAGACATCGAAGGGTTCGTAGTGAAAGCGCGAAGGTTCGCTCCTGTTCATAAACATCGAGGTGCTGGGAACCAGAACCGTCACATGGTGTCCCCTGTCGATCAGAGTGTCCAGCACAGGCTTCAGGTTGATCCAGTGGCTGCCTTCGGTGTACCAGACCAGGATATTCCCTCCATGTGCAATCCGTGTGGCAGAAAGTACCAACAGGAGGGCAAGCGAGAGACGCCACACAGTGCTCATGGTGTACCTGTGTTTGAAGGGGAAAAGCATGCTGGGATCCTTTTAAAACAACACACCCATGGAAAAAGAATGATTAACTCAGCGTGGACTCTGGTTCATGTACCTTTGCCATACATCTGATACAATCTTAACTCAAAAGCGATTGCTTGGATGGGTAACGCAATGTTGAGCTTAACTCTGATCCAGAAACTAATTGAAAATGCTGATATATGTTGGACATTAATTAACGTGGGGAGATTTGTCTTTGACTTGATTTCAGCAGGTAATACACTGGAAGCCTCCTAGGATGAAGGTCAACGTCGCGGAAATTCTCACAAAGTTCAGAAAACTTTAAACTACCGGTAGTTATTCATTCCAGAAAAGGAATTTCATAGACAAATTTTGCACTTTTATTCCAACTACATCCCCACACACCAAAACACATTTCCAATATCTGCACCTCATTATTTTGATATGAAGGTGAAGTGCATACATTATTTAATCACACCCAATATGATATGCTACCATTTGAAGGTGCCCAGTTCTCTTCTCATCAGGTGTTTTTTTTAATTTCTCCTAAAATTATTTTGTTTGTTTTCCAAAATAATTCTGAGGTGTTTGTTTAAAATACTTGGCCCATATTTGTGGCATTTTAATAATTAAAAACTGAATTGCATTATAGTATCACTTCCATTTGATTAGATGCTTTGAATTTATTTCTGGTGGTGTAATAACAGGTGTGACAATTTTTTCCCCCAGTGTTCATTTATTTTTCATCATATAACAAAACTTTAATACCAAATTATAAACAGAATCTCCAGCATAGCCACTGAACGGTGACCATAAGGCGGTTACTCCGCCTTCTTTTTCATCTTTTTCGTCTTTTTTGTTGGCCCTTTTCTGCCGCAGCATCTCCGCAGGCAGAAACAACAGGTCTTAGTGAAGAGGGCTGCAAGGAGCAGAATGATGGCGAGCAGGAAGGCCAGGACATCCAGGCTGTGGTACTGGTACCAGGTGAGCTCGTGGGCCTGGACCCTCAGGTGTTTGGCCCCTTTGTTCCTCATGGTGAACTCGATCCAGAACACCGCCTCATCCCGAGCGCTCAGCGGCCTGTCGTGGTGGATCTTGGACAGGCGCATGGCGTTCTCCTTGTACCTGAAGGGTTGTCATACAGGGTAAAATATGGATTACTTTTCAATTTTACTACATTGTTCCTCCTTGTTGAGAGGTTGATACATCATCCTGTACGCTGAACCCATATTTAAGTTGTAATTTACGGTTCTAAAATACGGAGGTGAATTATTAATGTGTGGTTCAGTCTGGATGTAGGTGAACACTTACGATTTGTTGTTGATGACATCATTGATCGCATCTCTCAGGCCCTCCGTCGTCATTGTGGTGAAGTCCACGGTAGTTGCGACTCCTTTAGCCTTCATGTGGACCAGGTTTTCTGGCTGATCACCAAACATAGGGATGCCCACCATGGGGACGCCGTGGTAGATGGCCTCATAAATGCCATTAGTGCCCCCATGAGTGATGAACGCTCTGGTCTTGGGATGACCTGATCATGATATATTACAAAATTCTACACATTTAGACATTTCTCCTTTTGCAAAATCTTATCAGTAGCTGTTTTTGACAATCAGCAAGCCTCATTTTCCTGATTAACTAAAAATGCGACTGTAAAAAACAAAAGTAAACAAACTCTTGCGCTGTAGTGACAGTGACCTCCAGATAAGATGTACTGACTGAAGGAAGCCAGGCAACTGCTAACAAACTGTCCATCCATCCATTTTTACTTATACTTTATGGTGGTCACAGCGGCTGCTGGAGTCCATCCCAGTGGTCACTGGACAAGTACATGACACACACTCACCATTCACTCAAAAGTAGAGATATAATATATGTTTTGGTGTCCAGAGAAACCCACTCAGACACAAGAACATGCAAACTCAATATTGGAAAGTACAGAGCTGGAATCAAACTTTTTTTTGTTATTTTCTATTTCTTTGTGACGATGTACTCACCAAGTAGATCGTTCTGAGGCATCCAGTCAAATAATCTGGTGTTGGCACCCAGAGTGTCTGGTTTTTCTCCACTGTATCTCCACAGCACCTAGAAAACCAGTTAAAAGACTTGAAACATATTCACATTTGACTGGATGCATTTTTTTCAACACCGTTTATCCCATTTTACAAAATCGATCTCCTTTTGTAATGAAAAGTGTTGAAAATGTTCCCTGGTTGGGAATTGATTTCAAAATGCATGATTTTCAGTCAACCAGCTTGGAAGAGTCGCACCTTCTGTGGGATCTGGGCCAGGGCCGAGGCGATCATGTTGCTCTTCTCCTTCGTGATGTTTTTGATCATCGATCCCAGGGTGAAGACCACGATACCAGCATCTCCAGAGCTCTGTGCAAATTCTTCCATGTCCTGCAGAAACAAATTATCATATTAGAAAGCACCAATGTGTTTTGATTCTTAGAAAATAGAAGCCACTGCTGTAATAGTGCATGAAAAGGTGTGTGATGGTGCTGGCAGTCCCACCTTTGGTAAAGGTTTAGCAGGTCTGCAGTGGATCCCACCAACAAATTTAAAGTTTGGGAGGAACGGACGAGGGAAATCAAAATCCCAGTAGGTTCTCATCAGCCAGATGTCTGTGTTGCTCATCACCTTGCAGGCACTAGTGGGTGTTCCTGTCACAACACGAAAAGAAAGTGAGTCATTTTAATGTTTAGTGTCATGTATGTCTAAGGGTTGACAAGCCTTTATACTTGATCACATACTTAGTGGCTATTTGATCATATTACAGCTAATATGAAACATAGCAAGAGCTGTTCTAGTATTTCTGGCTGCTGGGATTCTCACCTTTGACTTCAGAGTAATACGCATCTAAATCTTTCCAGAAGGTGTTTTCTATCACAATATCTTGCAGTGCATATAAGAAGAAGTTGAGGACTCGCTCAAAGAAGTTCATCTTGTCAGTCATTTTGCTCATAGCGATGGGTACAAATGAAGGTGGGGCGGGGATCTGACCACAGTGTCTCTCCCAGTTATTGGCCAGAGAAAAGCGCAGAGAGAAGACCAGAGGAAGATCCAGCATCTCTGCCAACAGGTCACTGCCTGGGTACAAGGGATCGGACAGGAGGAGGTCATAATTTCCTTCCCTGAGTCTCTTCATCATGGTTTCAGATTTCACCACACCGTCCAAACACTTCAGATTGTTCTGCAGATTGATGTGAACCATAGCCTGGAATTTGTTGTATATCTCCCAGTAGCTCATGTGATCCATCTCATAAATGGAGAAGTGAAGAAACTCCTCCATGCTTTTCTCCATTACTTCCCTTGAAATGGAGACACTGAAGGGTTCGTAGCGAAAGCGTGAAGGTTCGCTGGTGTTCATAAACATCGAGGAGCTGGGAACCAGAACCGTCACATGGTGTCCCCTGTCGATCAGAGTGTCCAGCACAGGCTTCAGGTTGATCCAGTGGCTGCCTTCGGTGTACCAGACCAGGATATTCCCTCCATGTGCGCTCAGAGTCACAGAAAGAACCAGGAAGACAGACAGAGGGAGACGCTGCGCAGCTTCATCTTGCCTGTGTTTGAAAGAAGCTGCAGAGCTGCTTCAACTTCAACCCCACTCCCAGTTTAATTATTAACAAACATATCTACCCTCTTACATAGATCCTTTATGCTCCCCATAACACCATGGAGGTGAAAGGTGTGACTGTCAAAGTTATAGTTAAATCTACGGAGTCCCGGAGGTGAGTCTCTGATATACAACTCATAACGCTCATTCTAGGGACCGGCTACAAAGTGCAAAAGGAAACTATGAACTGAAGGCAGGTGTTGAGCCAATGTCAGATCCTTTTCATGTACATTTATTAAAAAATATATTAAAATATATGAACCATGGCATGCAACACACAACATTATAAATGGATTAACAATTCCTTTTTATTATATTAATCTATACATGTGGTATATTATTTTTGTCCACGGTCCCTCAAATTTTGCAATACTCAAACATTGCCACTAGAGGGACAAATTCGCTTGTAAGCATATAATTGTGCATGTGTGCAGTAAAAGTGTCAAGAGCAATGGTATTTAAGTTTAATATGTGATGACATTTGAATTCAATATAAATTGAAATAATTTTTCCATTAAAAATCGAATGTTATAGATTAGGTTAGTGCTCTACATTTTTCAATAGATCTTTGTTGGAAACTACAAAGATCTTATTTTTTTTCTTTGAAAATATTTGTTTGGTTTTTATTTAAAAAAAACTTTTGCATTGAAAGTAGTGCCCATAGTTACTCAGTCTTGTTCTTTCTTCTGCTACAGCATCTCCGGCAACAAAAACGACAGGTCTTGATGAACACGAACATGGAAAGTAAGACAACACTGAGGAGGAAGGCCAGGACATCCAGGCTGTGGTACTGGTACCAGGTGAGATCATGGGAATGGACCCTCAGGTGTTTGGCCCCTTTGTTCCTCATGGTGAACTCGATCCAGAACACCGCCTCATCCCGAGCGCTCAGCGGCCTGTCGTGGTGGATCTTGGACAGGCGCATGGCGTTCTCCTTGAACCTGAAGTGTGGCACATTTAGATCCATTTGAAATTGTAATATGTGGTTAACACTATTTTAAGTCACTCATTTAATTTACACATTAAGCAATGTGTGGTAACTGAAACAAGCCTAAATTAAAAGCCTTTCTAGGTTCCTTGTGTACTTTATGCTAATGCATTGTTATATTTCGCTCTTTCTCTTTTGTTTTCATACCGCCTGTAAGAGAAAAGCTTACGATTTATTGTTGATGACGGCATTGATTGCGTCTCTCAGGCCCTCCGTCGTCATTGTTTTGAAGTTCACGTCTACTGCAGCTCCTTTAGCCTTCATGTGGACCAGGTTTTCCGGCTGGTCACCAAACAAAGGGATGCCCACCATGGGGACGCCGTGGTAGATGGCTTCATAAATGCCATTTGTGCCCCCATGGGTGACGAACGCTCTGGTCTTGGGATGACCTGATCACGGTGTCATAAATAAAAAACAATCAACTATACGGTAATTTTTACATTTATAAGACCAGAATAGAGGCCCAACAGATGTGTTGGTAACCCTTCCCTTCTGCAGCTAAAGAAAATACGGTAACTTAAATACATGCCTAGAAGATCATTCTGTGGGATCCAGTCATATATTCTCGTGTTAGAGCCCAAAGTTTCTGGTTTTTGTCCACTGAATCTCCACAGCACCTAGAAAAGTATTAAATCTTCATTTAACTCAATCTGCATGTTTTGGAGTGTGAGAGGACACCAGAGGTACTAGGAGAAGTCTTCCAGTGCATTATATTCAACTTTAATCTGCTGACTAATGCTGGAATTGGGTGACTGGGTAAAAATTCATTGCCATTGTTTGACGACCCAGGGGCTCAGACCTTTTGTGGGATCTGGGCCAGGGCCGAGGCGATCGTGTTTCCCTTTTCCCTGGTGATGTTTTTGACCATTGATCCCAGGGTGAAGATCACGACACCAGCGTCTCCAGAGCTCTGCACAAACTCTTCCATGTCCTGCAGGAAATAAACCAGTATCATGTCAGACAACACATAGGACATGGCTTCCCTCTGTGTTTTGATAGATTTGTTGTGTCCAATCTCCTATAAAATAGTAATAGTGCATGAAAAGGTGTGTGATGGTGCTGGCAGTCCCACCTCTGGTAAAGGTTTAGCAGGTCTGCAGTGGATCCCACCAACAAATTTAAAATTTGGGAGGAACGGACGAGGGAACTCAACATCCCAGTAGGTTCTCATCAGCCAGATGTCTACGTTGCTCATCACCTTGCAGGCACTAGTGGGTGTTCCTGTCAAAACATAATGTGCTGTAGTGCATATTTTTTTATCTAGCTGCGTAAGGCGCTTCACTTCAGTTGGATTTAGATGGGTTAGCATAGCACTGGTGAGTGGCTACACAGTATCAGTTATTATGACAGTAAACATTCTTAACTCTTATCTGATCTCTGAGAATAGCTGGGATTCTCACCTTTGACTTCAGAGTAATACGCATCTAAATCTTTCCAGAAGGTGTTTTCGATCACAATATCTTGCAGTGCATATAAGTAGAAGTTGAGGACTCGCTCAAAGAAGTTCATCTTGTCAGTCATTTTGCTCATAGCGATGGGTACAAATGAAGGTGGGGCAGGGATCTGACCACAATGTCTCTCCCAGTTATTGGCCAGAGAAAAGCGCAGAGAGAAGACCAGAGGAAGGTCCAGCATCTCTGCCAGCAGCTCACTGCCTGAGTAGATGGGGTCAGACAGGAGGAGGTCATAATTTCCTTCCCTGAGTCTCTTCATCATGGTTTCTGATTTCACCACACCGTCCAACAACTTCAGGCTGCATTCCAGGTTCACCTTTGTTGTTTCCAGGAATTTGAGGAAAATCTCCCAGTAGTTCATATGGTCCATGTCATAAATGAGGAACTGAAGAACATCGTGCATTATCTTCTCCATTTCCTTCTTTGAGATTGAAACATTGAAGGGTTCGTAGCGAAAGCGCGACGACTCGCTGGTGTTCATAAACATCGAGGAGCTGGGAACCAGAACCGTCACATGGTGTCCCCTGTCGATCAGAGTGTCCAGCACAGGCTTCAGGTTGATCCAGTGGCTGCCTTCAGTGTACCAAACAAGGATGTTCCCTCCATTTACACTCAGAGTCACAGTAAGAACCAGGAAGACAGACAGAGGGAGACGCTGCGCAGGCTTCATGGTGCCTGTGTGACAAAAAGTCTGGTGCAACTTGACTGCATCAAAAAAGAATTAATAATTAACTGAATGACTCTGAGACTTGCATTGCATAATGATATTGCAGAAAGTCCATCAAGTGAGCAACAGAAGAATTAATTTATTTCAAACTGTGCTTCCAATTCAGTGGAAATGGTGCTTTTGTGGGGTATAGCATGTCAGTTATGGGTAATGATTACAGCCAAATAGACAAGAAAATACGTGCTGTTGCACCCATTGATCCTGCTAGCATACAGGTAGAAATGGTGAATGATTCATTGCATTTAGGACAAGCTCAAGATTCAAAGTCCAAGTGTTTTATTTTGTGCAACATAACAGTATAACTGTATAAGAGTGACTGTTACTATAGTGAAACATTATCTGAGCGTTGTAAGACTGTCTCTAAATGTAATTCTACTACCTCATGTATTGGCCCTGTGCCTACAGCATTTATTGGGGGGAGCTCATGTATCTGAAGACACGAGAACACCAAAACTGCCGTGGAGTTCCACAGGAGGGCTGCTGCCATACATGCTGCCACCATACATGCTGCCACCATACATGCTGCCACCATACTTGCTGCCACCATACATGCTACCAGCATAGATGATACCAGCATACATGCTACCAGCATATATGTTGCCAGCATACATGCTACCAGCATACATGCTACCAGCATAGATGCTGCCACTATACAGGCTGCCACTCGATAACATCAGCAGCGGCACTGCACACATCCAAAACTTTGCTGTTTGTTAATTAACCCAAAACCAGCACCAGAGAGCATATTAGTCCAGTCTTAGCTGCCCTACACTGGCTCCCTGTGTCATTTAGAGTTGACTTTAAGGTCCTACTTCTTGTGTACAAAGCGCTTCACCAAGCTAGGACCAAGCTACATGCTAAACTCCCTTGTCAGCTACCCTAAAGAACACGGCAATTGCCTGCTGCTAGTTTATTGAGGTTGCCTACCAAACCCTAAATTCTAAAATCCTATGATTTGCTGCTTTTCATTCCATCCTGTGCTGTGTTTTATTATTTTATCTGGATCTTTTCTTGCAGTATGTTATTATCATTGTTTTATTGCATATTTGGCTTTATTGTTTACTGTTGTTTTATTTGTTGTTTTTTAATTTTTTGCTTTTATTGGGAAGCACTTCGACTCTAATTCTTTAATGAAAGTTGCTATATAAAGAAAGTTTCATCATTATTCATTTTATTAATAATGTTTTGATCCAACTGACTGGAAACAGGTCCAACATTTAGGGAAAGGAGGGGTAGCTAGTGGGATAAGTGTTTTCTGGGAAGTGTCACTTCTGACGGCGTGGGCGTTTAAAGCTTTCTCCGTGATCCCCGGCCCCCTGATTAACATTGTAGATGCTGGATTCAGGAGCGCCTGGAAAAACAATACGCATTTGAATATTGGATTCAATGCCTGGTGAGAGAATCAGTGGCCACTGAGATCGCGAGGGTGTGTAATATTTGTGTTCACAGCCCTCCTCACCAGGTGTGTGTGTGTGTGTGTGTGTGTGTGTAAGAGAGAGAGAGAGAGAGAGAGACAAGGGTACATCAGGGCATTTGAAACAAGACGGTCATTGACCAACTGTGTCCTCATATTCCTGCTCCACATTCCTGTTGATTCCTCTGTTCTCTCTTCCTCTCCACCATAGGGTAAGGGTTACAGCGTATTGCTTTTTGAAGTAGACATTTGCATAATCAGATTAAGATGCTCGATTGTCAGTGGGTCCCCCGTCAGAGGGTGCTCCAGAGGAGAGAGGGTGCTGTCCAGCCCAACAATGGGAGCTTCCCCTCCTCTCTCACCCTCCACCCGGCCTGCACCTGCATCCCACCCAGCCGTCCGACCTCAACGGCCGTTCACGTTTTGGCTTGCATCCGTGGAGTGGCTGGAGAGGAGAGAGAGAGAGAGAGAGAGAGAGAGAGAGAGAGGAGAGAGAGAGAGAGAGAGAGAGAGAGAGAGAGAGAGAAGAGAGAGAGAGAGAGAGAGAGAGAGAGAGAGATAGAGAGAGAGAGAGAGAGAGAGAGAGAGAGAGAGAGGAAAGCAAAGAAGGAGCGTGTTCAAGCCTACGAGGGGAGTGGGAGGGCAGGGGTTGAGCAAGATATTTAAACATGCAGAGTGTGAATTGGCTTTAAGGGGATAAAGAGCTCAGGGCCTATCGTTTGGCACCCAACTCCTGAAATTCTTTTTCATGCTCGCCTCAGCCGGGAGAGCGAGGGGCTGCCTGCACTGATCTGCACCATGGTGATAACAGATTCAGACAGTGTGCAAGACACTGATAAGGAAATTCGCTCTCAATAGACGATTACCCTCACAGTGAGGAGAGAGCAGTCAGTCAGGAAAATACACGGTGTGGAGGAAATAAGAAGCACGCATAATTGTCTTTGTTTTTTTTAAATTATTATTATTTTTAGTAAGGTTTTTCAATCCCACCCTAAAGTTGGAATTGTATCTTTGTGATTGGGAGATTTCCTCAAATAAGGTGTATCTGCACGCTGTCAAATCTCTTTAATCTGATTTAAAATGACACCTGAACAAACAGGTAGCGCAAATCACTGCAGAATATTTATCAAAGAACTGTTATCGCTCCATTTAACATTGCCAAACCCTTCAGCTTTAGCAAGCATTAAAGGTGCTTCACTGCAAACATACAGAAGAGGTTAAACCTGTGCTGACTCACAAAGGAGAGGCGAGGGCTTCACTTGTCTACCATCCTAGTATAAAGCATTCCATTTTATTTTATTTTATTCCGGATCACAAAGGGTCACCTGTCAGTTCCCACAGGCGTGCGGTCCGTGTATCCAGCTGCACTCTGGCCCATTTACCCACCGTTCGCCAGAGTTTAACAGCAGCAGTGAAACCCAGTGTTTACTCTTGAGCTCAGTTCATTGCAGCCTTTTGCCTAAAAAATGGGGCGCATTTGCTGGATTCACAAAAGGCGATTAGGCACATAAAACACATGACCTCAGTTTAAGCTGAGGAAGAATGACAGGGAATGTTACTATTTGAACTAGACTCATTGTTAATTGATCTTGTTTATGGTGATAGCTCAAGTAATTTAACGACATGGCTTTCTTTTTAAAGGTTGTTACTACGAATCTGTATATTTACTTAGAAAGATTAAAATGTAATATAATCGATAATATAAAGTAATATAAGCAAATAATAAGAAAATAAATTGCATGTGTGATTTTTGGAGCCTTTGAGGTTAATGCCTGTATTAACCAAAGTGTTTGTAGTAACAAATGGAGGACGTGGTCAGCTGGACAGCGTTTGACTCTGGAATGACCTCAGGCTCTCAGGGGTCACAAGTTAAGCTGCCACTTTTCTCAGGCCTGTGGTCAGTGGCCCAAGAGCAGAGGTCAGCGGTCTGTCCACATGGTCATCACAGGCCTGGTGGATGAATGTTTTCGGCCTTATTTGAGCACAAACAAAGAAAAAGCTGTGCTGCTCTTAACTCCAGATCAATCAGGATCTTGCATCGTGTCAAACAACGTCATTGCGTTTATATTTACATTATTCTTATTCTTAAATGGGTCAGTTTTAACACGCCTAACTGCCTCGATCAATATTGAATCTTGGCTAAATCAGAGTTCCATTTTTTTCAATTACTTGAAGAAAGTATTGTTGTTCAAAAACCATTTATTAAATAAATACTTCAAATAAATAACACATCATCTATTCACAAGCATGAAATGAAAATAACTTAAAGAGGTATAGCAGTAGCACATTTTTTTAAGACAATCAATTCATAATCTTTGGCTGCTTGACATGCTTTTTTTTTTTTTTTTTTTACAAAATCTTCAATACAAATAAATATGTAAAACATGACAATTACAGAGAATGTTTCTCACAGAAACCATGACCTTCAAAAGAAAAAGGTCAGATGTTACATAAAAATAAATACATTTTGAAACAAAGTGCATGTCCTTTAAATCAAAAGTGCCCTTGGCTATTTGAGTGAACAAAAATGGCTGTCCTATTCAAATGTGTGCACTGAAATGGGGAAACTCCTTTTTCTTCCTATTTCTTCTAGCGTTCCCTTTTCTCTTCAGCTGCGAAGACGCTGCCCTCCCTGCGAAAACGAATGATCTCCGGGCAGCTGGTAACAAAAACATTATGAGGGCATGCCTTAAATGTGGTTCACCCATTTAAATAACTATTCATCCCCCCTCCCCTGAGTCTTATTTCCGCTCGTCCACAGATGTGGAAATGTTTCTGCGTTGAAGTCATAAACCTCAGAGGCCAAAGTGACTCTAGCGACTTGAGCTGTGTGTTAAAAGTCCTTCCTGTTGTGCGGCCTGCAGCCGTGGTTCTACCAGGCCTCGGAGCTGTCGCAGCTGGATCCAGGTGAGGGGACCTCTGTGTCACTGGTCAGGGCCCAGGAGTGTGGAGGCGACTGCAGCTGCTCCATGTTCCCCCTGAGCAGGGTGAGCAGGGCTGCAGGGGAGTGGCCCGACTGCTGACCGCTCTGGCTCTCCAGCAGCTGCACCAGGAAGTTGATGTAGCGCATGGCCAGGCGTAGGATTTCGTTCTTGCTCAGCTTCTTCTCTGGAGGGTGGGTGGGGATGAGCTTGCGGAGCTCTGCGAAGGCGGCGTTAACGTTGTGCTGGCGCCAGCGTTCCCTGGTGTTGGTGAACACCTTCCTGGTCATGGTGCTGGGTAGAGCTGCAACGGCCAACCCAAAATTAATCAGGGATTCTGACTTTTGTGACAATGGAGTTCACAAAAGTAAAGGCAAAGAGTGTCTCTGTTATGAATGCCAGCATTATCTATTAATACTAGAGTTCATACTTGCTTCCCTCCACAGTCTATATATGATATAATTTTAGGGACAACAGCGCAGGTGTCTGTGGCTTCTTATAAAGAACAAATTGAAGGGAAAAAAATAAACGAACTGCCCGGTTAAAGTACATTATTAACCATTACATTAAGATTTTCTGCTGGTATAAGATGAATAATATTAAAATATATCCTGCACGTTTATTACATAACACTACAAATGCAGACCAATTGCGACCAATATGTCTTTATATGGGTATTTACCAATTTGCCTCGAAAACAATACTCTATGATTCGCTCACCTGTATTTATGAAGGAATTTACAAAGTATGTTGGATCAAGCTTCTCCTGCAGGTCATTCGTTTGTCCAGGATTCCTGGGTGAATGTCCACATCTTCTGGAGCTCGCTGATGGAGATCCTCAAAGAGCGAGAGGGGAAGAGAGAGTGGAAGAGAGAGAACGAGGGAGGGAGGGATGGGGAACAGAGAGGCTGAGACTGCTGCATGCTCGCATCCTACATTTTATAGCAGTGTGAAGCCCATTGTGTGACGTCGGCCGTGGAGACTGAGGCATTGTGTGAGGTTGGGGGCTCAAACTCCGCCTCCTTTCTGTCATTTACAACAAATCCAGGTGGCTTTATGATCACGCTGGCCACAAATCATCACCTTCAACGGTTTTAACAGTTGTGTCGCGGCACCATTGGAGGGGGATTGTGACTCTTAGGACTGAACAGCCTTTTAAGTGACCATTCGCTGAGCTTTTATGAGTCGTTGTGGTTTAATCCTTGACTGTTTCTTCGACAGAAGGTGACACATGAATTCCTGCTGAAGGGGAAACTGAGACATTCATCTCGCTGATCCGAGTTGCCAACGCTTATTCTATTCCTTTTCTGCTCCTCTGACATTAGGCACGGACAGCCTTTTCCCCTCCACCGTGGAAAATGACCTTGGTACCACTGGCTCCCTCGCCATTGAACTGGGCCTGATTGGGCCACAAAAGGTAAAAATGCCATATCTAGATTGACAGGTGGACAATATGTGTTTTGTTGCGACAATGGTAATCTTGTTGAGCCAGTCCTAGGGGCCGCATATAAATGAGAGGAAACAGAGAGAGCACACACCCTGACTCACCTCTTGCCAACCTTTTCTCCCTCTCCTTCCCCCCCAGTTTTTCGGCTGCAACTTTCAACCCTCGTTCGGATTAGAATTTTTTTTTTTTTAAATCTAGTTTAACCAGTTGTCGCTGTCCTTTTTACACCCTTCAAGTGTTGTTTCAAAGACGCAGCCTTCCATGGAAGTCTCTGCGTGGAGTAGGAATTTACATAATCCGATTAGGGGACGGGATTAGCCCCGGGCTGTGGAGAACAGGCCCGGTGGGGCCGTTTTCTAAATCGGCCATTCATGGGTCCTCCTCCTCCAAGAGGCTGCACCTGCAGGCCGAGCATCGCGGCTCTCCGTCTCTACTCGGCCTCCGCTGCAGCCTGCAGCCTCCACGTCTGTATCAACCAGCTCTGACAACAGTAGACAGAGAAAACACCTGAACGCTTGCTGTCGTTTAAGGTTGAAGCTGAACTGCCATCAAGGCCGAGGAGCTGGAAAGCCACTTGTAGAATTAGGAAAGAAATGATGAACTGTAGCAGAATGTTTAACGCACAAGTGGAATGTTTGACCAGAAGGTGACAAGTTCCTCTTTGTGTGTAATGACTGCTGCAAAAACGATCACAATCGCAACAAGCCACATTGGGTTTTTTTTATTACTACGATCTTTGCTCTAATAATTCAGCTGATAATAAAAAACAGACTTTTTTAATGCAATTTAATAGAAGCCATTCATGACTAAACCAGAAGGTCTCGTTAATATTACTTCTAATTCTTAATCATGTTCAATAATATCATTTCTTGCTTTATGAATTCATTCCCAATACACATAGATTTAGTTTACAAATTTCTGGGCTTCATCTAGTGCAGCTTTAATTGCCTAGTAAGTATTGTGATGCAGGTTATGTTGTCAAAAGCCCACCTCACTTTAGCTTTCATTATTTATTTATTTATCCATTTCTGTCAGGCAGGAAGGCAAAACTGGGGTCATCGTAAATCAGTGACTGAGAGGAAATGCCCAGGTGACACAGTTAACTGCTGTCTGACATTGAAGATAACTGTGTGACCTTTACGATTGTGGTCAGACCAGGATCCAAACCTAAAAGATAGCTTTGGTTTAAACAGCCTGTAAATTCCCACAATATTTCTCCTGTCTCATTCAGTCCCGGGTTTAAGTATTGTCAGGGGTAATTACTGCACCATTATGCGGCTATTTACCTAGCCTTTTTATGGGGAAGGTTGGGCTTTTGTCCCAGTGCCATTAAAAACCACCATTTACCCTCCCCGATTGTCCACTGCTGGATAGAAGGCAGACAGACAGGCAGAGAAAGAAAGATGTTTGGGGGGAGCGGGTTATTGATGGCGTTGGCTAGCCGGTGCAGGGTATGGCTGTCCAGAGGCAGGGAGGCTGGGAGTTGATGTCCCCCGGGGTCGTCTTTGTCTGGGGATCATTCCTGAGGGAGCTGGCTTCACTCTGCTGGCTCGTGAAGATAAGCACTCTCTCCACAAGCTGAGGGACCATGATAAGGGGATTGCTTCACTAAATGAAAATGGGGAAAAAAATAGCCCTACCGCTGGAGCTGCTAAAATGAGGAGCTTTATCAGTTCAGCTGGAAATGCCCCCTACTCGATCCCACTCCTCCAATCATAAATCACTGGTTGTTTTCTCCACTGTCCGTGTTCCGTATTAAGGAGAAACAAAAGCGAAACGTGAGCGTTGCTGTAATCTTTCTGCTGAACTGATGAGACCAGCTCATTTATCTAATTATTTTAGGTGAATTATTAAATATTAAAGAGAAAACGCTTGTTTGTAGCATCTAATGTAAATAAAAAAGATGTTTCAACAGCTTGGAAAAGAAAACAGCTGCAGGTTTTATTATTTAGGGTTACATTTGCAAAATGTCTTAAATCATGTAAAGCTATAAAAATGGCTTGAATATTCCAACAACAACACTTTTATTGAGGACAATTTTTTCTTGTTAAACACACATTTAACGAAACAAAACACTGACAACTAAAATAACTTGAGCCTTGTTTGTCCATCACTTCTTCCTGGGACGCGCTCGTAGCTTAATCTCCCCCTTTTCCTCGGCGTTGACACTGCAAATAAACACGAACCAACGCTTTAAATTTGGTTCATTAAGATATCACTGCAGATCAGGAAGACAAAAACAGTTGAATTATTCATCTACTGCGACCATACAGCACCTGCAGCCTCACCGCTCCTCTTCCTCTCCTGTCCTAAGCAGCATTTGGTGCCGTATTTAGTAGAAGCAAAGCTGCTGGTGCTGCAATTTCTGCTGGGACTCCACAACAGGAAGTCTGGAGGAGGATGCAGAATGGAGCAAATGTTCTGGCTATCTGAAAAGTGGGCTGCAGAGTAGACAGACATGTAACGGTTGACTGACTGCTGCACAACGGGGCTGCAGCTGAATGTAGAATCCAGCCTGGCTGGACTTTCAGGCTTTGCTTGAACCCTCTGAACAACTCCTCCCAAAGTTCCAGCTCTGCCCTTCCATCCAGTCAGCTTCTTGCTGTCGCCACCCCTGCGCCTGTTCTCCTCTTGCCACGGATCACTGCTGGTCCAGTCCCTCTGTAGGGGATCGTCCGGGCCAACAAAGAAAGAACTCAGGTCGAGTCTGAAGTCTGTGTTGTCGTCTCCAAAGAAGAAATGGGAGCTCTGGTCAGTGCAAAGCTGTTCTGAATGAGGAACGATGACAGCTTCTGGTTCTGTTGAAAGGTCTTTGAGCTCGGGGCCACAACTGTCGGTCCAGGAACTGTGTTGAATGTTTTCTTCAGTACCGTACATCTGAGGCTGGGCTGGTTCTGAACATGGTGAGGTGAACATTGAGGTGGTGTCACTGAAAAGCTAAAATCAGAAACAGGAGACGGATGAATTGCTGAAAATATTCCACTTTCTTATTTAATGGGTTGTTTCCCTAGCGGGCATATTTCCGCAACACTGATGGAACCACAACAATACACTGTTTACATTAGAGCTGCGCAGCATTAGCTGACTCTTATCAGCAAAGAGAAAAGAGGAGACCTGCAAGGTCTGGTGTTCTCTGAGCTCTCTCATTAACTGTGTATCAGAAGTATAAATAACATTACATAAACAGTGACATTTAAATGAACTGGTGTTATACTGTGGTGGCTTTCCATGGTTACTGAACTCAGTTTGTCTGTGGTCACCTTGAGAACCTTCTGTGGAACCTCAGGGAGCAGCTCCTGCAGCTGGGAAAGAGATGCCCCGAGGAGCCAACGGAACGTCGGCGCTCTCTTTAGCATCAGTTGCCCGACCAGTGGGTTAATACAAGGAAAAGTCAATAAACGTTTTTCGTCCTGGAAAATAAACAAGGGTGGCACTGATTCATAGTGAACCGAAAAGATTATCTCAACCACATGAATGTCTGGACAAAGCACCTCTGAGGGAATCACACTCAGCCAGTCCCTGTCTAGGAAGTCAAGAGGATCCTTCTCAGTGGACATCAGAGTGAAAAAGCAGATCCGGCTGATCCATCTGGCTATGTCTGTCACCCCCCACGCAATCAAAACCTGGCAAACATAGTAGATAAGCAGTGTTCCTTCAAGTGCTCAAACAATTAACACAACAAAAAAATGTAATAAAAACATTAAAAATGTCTAATATTTATATTACACAAGGAAACCAACTTAACACTGAGCACAAACATCAGAAACCAAGCCAGTGTATAAAGGGTTTGGGTCGTACTTTCACATTTAGATCCTCCAAGTTCCGGTTACTGAACTGTTCCAGGGAAGAATAAACTAACGCCAAGTTACTGAAAGCTGGAGTGGAGAGTCTGCCAACACACAGGCGGGTAATAATGGTCAGTGTTTTGGAAAATGAAGCGTGTGTGTAAGTGTGTGGAGCCACTGACCCTCCTCCCTGGCTGTCTGGACAGTTCAGGATGAGCCAGCAGCAGCTATATTGCAAAGAGAGAGCGCTCAGCCTCATCACCATCACCTCACTGGCTCGCTGCTGACACAGCTCATCCTCCTCCTGCACACAAAGGGAATCTACATTAAATCTCACATTTACCTACAACACATCCCAAAACAACTACCATTAGAATTCCACAGAGTTAAGGAGAAGCGCATACGATATTAAAAATGAGGAACGACCTGGATGACGATACAAGAGCTTTCATCAACTGTGAGTACAGCATAGCGGTGGGTTCCTCCCAGCATCTGCAGGGTCGGGCAGTGCCTCCTCTCAACCACCGTTATATTAAATCTATAAGACTCAGACACGGTTCAGCAGGCAACATTAAGGAATGTAAAGAGTTCAGGTATGATTTATTTTCAGATAAATGTGAAAAATGTACCCTGACTCCAGTGTTTGTAGCAAATGTGGGCAGCTGAGAAGCCCTTCTGTCACAAACAACACATAAGGCACGTTGTCCTCCAGACACCACAGGATTTTTTCTTCCTCTTAAAAAAACAAACCCAAAGCGCATTAATCACTGTATGATGGCAGTGTGTGGGTGTCTTTTACAATGACAATATAGCTGCAGGTGACCAGAGTCGGAGAGGACTGTGTTAAACGTAAAGTGACTGATGCCCTTCTCCTTGCAGATTGCGGCCCACGGTGACTGGCCTGGGCGGTCGTACTCCACCACTAGAGAAAAACGGTTCCAGGGAAAATCTGGACCTATGTGCTGCTCACACGCTACCGCACACACAGTGTCCTGCATACTGGTGTATGAGATGGAAAAAAAGAGCAGGTAAATACAGAAAAGGAAACTCTTAACAAGTCAGGCTAAATATTGAACAAAATAAAAATCAAATTTACCAGCTAACTAAACTGGCACCGTTCAATTTCTTCTTGCCTTCCCCAGGAGACACTGCAGTCACAGCGCCACCTAAAATGACAAAACCCCACACACTTAGCTGCAAGATGCATTTCAGGATTGTTACAGGTTTAAATTTTGCTTTGATCCAAGTTTGTTCTGCAGTAGCTTACAAAAAACTTGAAATAAATGTCACTCACCAGTAACCTGACTCAGGCTGGTAATAATTCTAGACCTACTGTTGTCACAGTCAACTGATATTAAGACAATAACCTGAAGGTAAAGAGCACCGGCATTAAATATTGTGTGATTGTTGGCCATCTTAACAACGCTTAATGTTTTAAATCATTGCAGCTGCATTGTACATATAAAATGTGATAATTCTCTGTCTGTAAAGAACACCGACTCTGGCTGTGGCATCCTGTCCTTTCCTGCTGTGCAGCCACGTAGACAGCTGGTGCTGCAGCTCCAGCAGTTTGAAGTTCGTCTCTGGGTTCTTGTTACTGAGCAAGAGGATGATCTGCAGCCTCTTCAACAGCTGTTGCAGATGCTGCTGTGCACATGCCTCAGCTGCCTGGGTCAGGTACTCTTAAGACCGACAGGAAAAGGAAGTAAACGTCACCATGTCTTCAATATGAAAAGAGGGTTGTTAGGTTGCACAGCCATGGTTTGGTAACAGAAAAACACTTAGCAGTTTAGTCGACGCCACAGAATTGCTGAGGATTTATCAGTGTGGCACTGACCCAGTGCAGCACTGAGGGTGCAGTTCAGCAGCAGCTCTTTAAACATCACCAATGCATGAATGAGAGCTGCCAGGTTGAAAAGCGCTTCCTGATCTGCACGCAACAGAGAATCGCAGAGATGTTACACCATGAAAAGCATAAAGTTGTCCGACAAATCGGCTCCTGCTTGGTGAAATGACATTATGCACCTGTGACCAGCGCCTCGCTCTGTGCGTGTGCCCTGCAGAACACATTCTCCTGCTGCTTCAGGAGGAAATGCGTTTGATCAGGGTCCAGGCAGCTGAAGTCTCCCCTTACTGGCAAGTCGAGCCCCAGCTGTCTGGCAGACTTCAGAAGGGGCTCAGCAAACTCAAGCAGCTCCCAGTAGGCACGTTTCTGGCTGTCTGGGAAGCAGCATATATTTTATAAAGTGAACTTAAGACATTTTCAGAATTTAAAAAGGAGGAAGTTTTACTTCACATGCTTAGAGCATCTAAACTGGAGTTGCTGTGTGTTGCACCTGTGGCCTGGACATCCCTGCTGTACTGGATGACAGACTGGACATGTTGACTGCTGACTTCTCCTGTTGAGTGACAAACTGAGTTCTGCTCTCTGGTAACACTTTCTGAAACGGCACCCGTCGTATATTTCAGCCCGTCGCCTGATTTGTGCGTCTGTCTAAGCGACGGCTGCAGATCAGGTGTCCTTTGGTTCGGCTGTGATGCTGTTTAGAAGTTAAACAAATAAGATAACGATTCATTTAATTTATCTGATAATTGTCTCAAAACTAATAATTAAATAGTATTTACAGAATCTACCAAAAGCTGGAATGTTGACAGTTTTCTGTACTGGTTCAACAGGAACTGCCTGTTCTGCTCTCAGCATCATGAAGGTGGACAAATGGTCCAGGGTCTCCTCAGGAAGATATCTGTTCACTAGCACACCTCTGTGATCGTCTCTGATGTCTAGTCTGGGGGATGCCACCTGCCCTAAACTGTATTCTCTCCATTTGGTACCACCTTTACCTCTTGTGTTAGTCTCAGGAGCAGATATGTCCATAACTTTGGTCTTAGCAGGAAGTTTTGGGAATATTTGGTTTTCAGATGATTTAGATGGGTTGGCAGGCGGATTTGGGGACGTATTTGTGAATGTTTCTCCTTGAAGATGCGTCTCATCTGGAGCCGCTTCTGCACGGAAAGAAGCACTTTCCTGTTTCTTCAGATATATCTTTTCTGTGACTAAGAACAGTGGAGACAAGATGTCAGAAATCCAAATAACTACAGCTTTAGATGCAGGATGTGAAGCATAAAGGCAAAAATTATAGAAACAATTTTGGTAAAAGCTATCCAACTTATCTAAAAAAACATCAATTACGCTGATTTAAAGCATACTTTTTTATGTTTGTTTAAAGAGCAGTAAGACTGTAAATAATCTTCTTAGAGTATGTACATATAACATCCATAAAACTGCACTGTCTTATGTTGTTTATATGCTGTTCCACTAAAGCACACAGCAAATCCAAGGAACAAGGTGATTTCATGAAAGGCTCCTCACCCTCAAAGTCTTCAAGTGGCAGTTTCTCGAAGTCTTCCACCCTTCTATGCGTGGCAGTGGGAACCTCAGAACCCATTTTCTCTGTGAACTCACAAGTGTTGCACAGAAATACCTGCATGTCTTCACCGGCACAGGTAAGACTTTGCCTCTCCATCTTTAAGGCTTGAAATACTTCAGACATGGACTGGAGGCATACATCTGATTTACACACGTGTGGTTCTGTAGGAAATTAAGATTAGAATGATAACACCCTTTAGAACACTTTATTTACTCGAATTGTGATTTTTCTTTAGGTGTCGTGACAGTCTTGAACTCTGACAGAGACTTAGACCCTCTGTGTGGGTTCACCTGTAGTCTCACGCTTTATATTATTAAAGGTGGTGAGCTGCGCCCTCTAGTGGTCTTAGTTGTAACTTGTTTCGCTAAATCATTGTCCACACTGTCGTTACTCCCCGCAGGTTTACTTATGCAGTAATTCCGGGAAGGTTTAAAGACATTTCAGCAAGAGTTTGGTATGTATATGAGGGGTGAGTTGTGAGTGTGCTCACCTGCTAACAGAAAGCCCACCACAGGACATAGATGTTTCTCTGCGTTCCAAAGTCCTGCTTCCATCTCTGTCTGAGTCTTTGCCGACAGTAAAGTTCTGCGTGATCAGTAAGCATCAATGCTATTGCATGCAGGTTCACTAACGGAACGTTGGAAAACCAACCAAAGTTTAGTGCTGTGTGACGGAGCACTCACGGTCTGCAGCACTGGGACAGCTCCTCCATCTGAAGTTTACATGTGGACAGACTGATTTGAGTTAGTCTGGTTTCAGGACTCAAAGTCAAGTCCAGTTCTAGTTCAGTTGGAAGCATTGCATGTCCTTAAAGAGAAGATACCTTTTGAGTGTCCAGCAGATTCCACCAAAATGACCAACAAGTACATACGGTGACATTTACCAGCCATCTCCGACAGGTGGATATTCCACTTGACAGACTCCTCTTGGGTTTCATACTGAGAGATTTCCACTGAGGCTGTCACATCTAAATGGGAAACATTTACTTGTCTGTACTTTATTTGCCTTACTGTATAACTCTATTCTGCATTCACCTTCATTAAGTACATCAAGGACAGGAGGCTGTCCGTCCAGCTGCTCAGGAACAACTGTCAACAGACCACGGATGCTGGAAAATGAGGTGTAGTAGGCCTGGCTCAGATCCACTGTGTCCAACATTGTTGGCAGCAGCAGAGACTGCAGAGACAAAACAATCCAAGCTAAAGCTAATTGATGTGCAGGAAAATCTTTTAAAACCCTGGAGTACCTCTTCAGCCGCCGGAGACTCTTTACCAAACTTTTCTTGAATGTGTCTGCACATCTGAGTGTAACTGATTTTCACGTCTGGGAGATGTTCATAAGACTCAAGGTTCCTGAAACAGATTTTTTTTAAAAAGAAAAAAAGCAGAGTGAGGAACATGACAAAGAAACCAGGAAAATAACTTCATTTTCCCACCTGAATGCAGAGTCTAAAGTGCCGTCTGTTGATCTCAGCAGAGGGTCGGACACAGGAAGGGTTTGCAGCCTAGACAGCTTCAGTCGTAGGGTGGGTAGGTGTCTCTTAAATTGTGGCAGGTAATCCACAATCATAAGATCTTTGGGCAGGAGGAATTCTTGGAAAGATGTTAAAATACTCTCAGTGAGAAAGCAATTTGATTGGTAAGAGACTAATTCCCTTGTGCCTGTTTTGAAAGTCAAATTACCCTCGTTGTCATTGTTGGGTTTTATCTGCTCAGGCGTCCACCTGAGGAATGATTCCTGACACGAGTCGAACTGTGACCCTTTTACAAGACAAACGTATTCCTTCTGATCCAGATCCTTCAGCAACCCGGAATTAGAGCTGGGTGTCACCTCGGCATCTCCACTCAGACTTGCGTCAAATCTGAAACGTGTAAAAGTGCAACATGTAAAGCAGCAAGTGCCAAATGTTGGCCAGAGTGACAGTGTGTGTATAACAGCGGAACCTCTCCGGTGAGTTCCCTTGAATTCTGTCTCCCAGATCTTCCAGGACAGAACCACTGACCAAGAGTTTGCAGCTGGAGGTCACGTTTCCTAAAACAATCAACTCAGCATAGATGCACACTATTTACGATCTACACCAACACCATAAGCCCAGAGATATACCTCTTATCCAGGGTGTTCTGTAGGTGTCCTCAGGCAGTTTACCATCATGAGGGTAGAGGTTACTGGTACCAGTGGAATAAGGTGCTGGCAGTGACATCAGATCCATAATAACTTGCACACGGGTGGTTTTCTGAAGCAGAGAAAGGACACAGGAGATCCCACAGGAAAATAAAGCATCCATCTGGGCAGCAACACACTTTAAACTCACCTCAAACGCATAGTCGAGGGCTTTAAAATGGTTAGCAGCAAAAATGTGAGCAGGAAAACTGCTGCCGTTTCCAGACCTTCAGCATGTCAGACAGTAAAACACACATTTATTGTTTAACATTGTTGACGAAAAATAATAATGAAAAGTGCCCCCGTTTAGGCCATGCAATGAAACTCACTAACAAATAAACATCCTCACGTTACATTAAATCAACAATACACCGATAACTATTACAAGTAGCATTCGATTACATGACAGAAAACGTAAAATCCCTGTAAATGATTAATTGTTTCAAGATAAATATTGGTTTAAATATTGCGATATTTTAAAATAACTATTAGCAACAATGTAGCTAACTGCGCTGCTACTTAGCGTCGGCGTTAGCTTGTATAAAAGGCCATGACATTTGTTCTTAAATGAACAATCAGCTTCAGTAATTAAAATAAGTCAATTTTGAACAACCATTGAGCACTTATTATCGTGACACTTACATAATGGCTTGTATTTTGGTGTTTCTGGGAAGTGGATTCGTTGAGATTGATGGAAAGATTAGGATATGAAGGGTGTTGTCTTTTTCCCACTTATATTTTTTTCTTTTTTCTTTTTTGTTCGTTCCGAATATGCACGAAACAATTTTGTGGTTTAGATTTTAAAATAGTTTTGCTCTTACTGATAATATGTCATTTTAAACTAAATCAAATAAATAAATAACAAACTTTCTTCTTTATCCACAAGAGGACGCTGCACACCACATTTTCTGAAAGAAAGAAAGAAAGAAAGAAAGAAAGAAAGAAAGAAAGATAGATAGATAGATAGATAGAAAGAAAGAAAGAAAGAAAGAAAGAAAGAAAGAAAGAAAGAAAGAAAGAAAGAAAGAAAGAAAGAAAGGAAGGAAGGAAGAAACTCTTGTGATTTAGACAGTGTGTGAGAATAATGGTAGAGAGTAGTGAGATCCTGGTGGGTGCAGCTTCAGACATTACTGGTGACGTTCCAGTCTGTGAATGTGTCTTTTATAGCAAAAACTTTCACACCAGAGTGAAAGTAGAGCCACATTAAACTGCAGCAAATATGCAGAAACACAAGCTGAACACTCCACTGCATTTTAATCAAATACTCAATTGAAACAGGTTATAATTCCTGTTAATAAGAGCTATGCTGGGAAAAAGTCAACAGCAGTAGGTTACATGTTTCTTTTGGCCCAGACTCAGTCCTTTAGAGATGTCAGCCCTATTTCAGTTATTCCCAGACTTGAGGGGTCTTTTGCAAACTCAGATAAGGATGAAACCACCAGCAGCAATAAACCTGACTAAACATCCTTCTAACAAAAGGCTTTACGGGAGAAGGAACAACAGAAACTTGACAGTATTTCATTCAGGATTTCAAACAGACCGTCTTTCAGCGATTCTACTAACAGGTTTTTGTTTAAACACCAAAGCAGTCAAATATTAGAGGACTATGAAATATTCCCGGAGATGGGGTAAAATATTAAAACCTCATAATTGAATCAAACGACAGAGTAAAAAGGTGATGTTCCTGACACGATGTACTGATGTTAAAGTCATCAAGTTAAAAGTCACAGTTGTAAATCATTAATCCATGTCAGATGGTGTTTGTTTGGGGAGGAGTGATCAGCTGATGACTCCCTCCATTTAAGGGCAGCAGGGAGAAATGAGTGCTCACAACGAACCTATTAATTATACTTTAAAGCTATTAATGCATGTTATATGCAAAAAGTTTTGGAGTGAAAGTCACCATAAAAACCAAGCTAGCTGAACATTGATCATATTCTACCCAGCCTCGAGTGGAGGGCATAAACCTCTGAGATGATAGATGTTCATTATCTCCATATTTCACCTGACTTAATTATCACAGTGGCCCCGCACAGCTGACTTTATTATTTAATTCATTATTCTTTGCACTTCCATATGTCATCCAAGTCTGAACTCTGTTTCCTTTGGCATTACTGTGATTCCTCCAAGCTAAAAAGAATCAAAATAAATAACAGGGGAAACTGAAACAACACTTCCAAACAGCGTCACCTGACACCGGGGCCTGGAAGTCTCTGCCCTCCTGTACAGAATCTTCTTTCTTTGTGTGTTTTTCCCCTCCCTTCGCTCAGTATCAGTCAAGTTTCTGTTTGAGCTTCTATCTCTCTAAAATGACTGATAAAAGCTTTAGAATTATGATCCCAGAGGGGGAGAAAAGATGTAGGTGAAGAACTAACTAGATAACACTGGTTAATGATTACTCCTGTTCAATGCATTACACTACAGTAACAATAGCTGATTAGTCATAGAACAAATCAAGAAAGAGAATGGATACGATATTTTGTAGCTTCTCCCTGTTGTTGTTGTTTTTTAAAATCATATGAGCCATAATCTTCCAGCCATGTAAAGATTTGGCAGATAAGCTTGTAATTGGAAAAGTGGCTTTCTCGATGCTTTGTAAATTCATTAAAAAATAAATACACACAGTCATGTTTCTATTTCCTTCACAAATCAAGACATTGTGATTCAATTAAGGTGTCAATCATATTCAAAATTCCCCATCTATCGGCACAACCTCATATTTACATTATTGTCATTGACAGGGAAAGGCCGACGCCACTTCTCTTTTTACACATGTACCTTAGGTACACAATTGGGCGTCACACCCGTGCGTGTTGTGCGTGATGTGACACCCGCACCACCTGGGGCGGTGAGTCCAGATCCAGGGACACATGAAGGCCCCTCCCCATTGAAAGTTTATCCATGACAATTGCTCCCTTTCTAGCAATAGACTCTAGTGATTGAACCAAGTTACAGTTATCACCAATAATAATGACTGTAATAATTCAGCTCAGGAAATAAAAGTTTAATAAAAGAGCAGGCGAAGGTTCAAGAGGACAGGGAACTATATCCATGTCGACATACTGCAGCCATCATCCCCTCCGATTCCACAAGAGAAAACACGGAAATAGACGGCGGCTGTCGACCTAAGAATTGTGGGTAACGTAGTTCATTATAACATTGACTTTATTTTTATGTATGATATCAATATTTAGCGACATGACTGTAGCAGGCCAGGTTTGGCCTGTTGAATATTTGTGCGATTTTAAGCAATAGTTTGTTAAAACACTCACATTATTGATTTTATAGTTCTATGCAACACAGTTCTGAACAGATTTTTAAAAAACTTAAAATTAACTTATAATTACTAAATAAAGCAGTTCATAAATATTTGGCTCTTTGGTTTTAAACATTTGATTTATTGATTTTGCCAGATTGCAGTACAGTCAATTTTTGCAAAAGGATTTCCATCAAATGAACAGAAATTTATAGAGTTGATTTAAATGTATTCCTAAAAAAAGTTTATCTCTTGGTGCAGTGTGTATTGTTCTCTATCCTGAGAGAATCCTTATTGGCTTTCATGTTGAAACTGAGTTTGCAGTTGCTGGTTTGGGCACAGCTTTATTCTTCAGTTTAAGCATAAATAAGATAAAGTAGATATAATTTCTTACTGGCATTACAAGAAAGCTAATTTAATCTTACAAAAATAAAGCACTGCCCATACTTTGTGATGCTACATCACAAAATATACTTCCAAATATTCCTTTTTGAAACAAACATGAATTTTGACTTAACCATAAAAATGTCACTATCCCTCATTTTGCTCTATTTAATAATTAGTTACACCAGAGTCATCAACACACTTCCTGAAATACAGTGGTCAGAAAGGTATCACATTGCTCTTAAAGCGAAAATTTTAAAATGTTTGTATTCCATTTAGTTTTCAAATCATATGGCATTAATTACTTTGGCATTAAATCATCTCAAAGGGAAAACAAAACCTGCATCAGCAGGGTGTTCGGCTCAAATAGGCATTACTGCTCCTTCAACTTTGGTTCATTTTTTGCGCTCTTCAAACCGCTCCACCTCGCTGGACTCATCTACCACCTTGCCGTTGACCATAGTCTGCGTAACCACTTTCACAATCTTCCTGGTCCTCACATCTGGTTCAACTGTAACAGATTTAAGGTGAGAATAGTCACACATTAACAAAAATCTCTTTTCTTCCATCATCAATACATGCATGACCCTGCAGCTTTCTGAATCTAGTATTAGAGGCTGTGTTGTAAGAAAAGACAACAGGAAACTGGTGCCTCCATGAATGTCCCCCAGGAGCTGAAACTCTCACTGGCTATATGACATTTTGTGGTGTTTGGGGTGGAGGCATCAACACACACATGGACTCAGACTTTGAGTGTTCCCACTCATGACAGGACTGTGCTGTAAAAAAGTGCAGAGAAATAAATTTACATAGGGATTAAAAAAAAAACTGAACTAACTTACTCT
The DNA here is from genome assembly GCF_003711565.1 of Takifugu flavidus. Lineage (NCBI taxonomy): Eukaryota > Metazoa > Chordata > Actinopteri > Tetraodontiformes > Tetraodontidae > Takifugu > Takifugu flavidus. The sequence continues at coordinate 4,870,079 of NC_079524.1, read as the reverse complement.
TTGGAGGAGGGGGAGTTTCTTTAATCCTGCATGGGGAAAATAGATAATATCATGATAATGAGAAGCAAAAAAATAACAAATCCATTTAACGCTATATCTAGAGCTGAACAATTTAAAAACATGCTATCTTATATATCAAACATTATGAATATGAGTGACATATGTGACACATATGTAAATTTTGGTGTCGTTTACTTACATTTCCTCTCCTTCCAGCAGCCTCCTGTAGGTCGCTATCTCCATCTCCAGGTTCTGTTTGATGCGCAGCAGCTGCTCGTAGTCGGTCTTGTGGCGCTGCATGTCCAGGCGTAACTGGGACAACTCGTCCTCCAGCTGGGTCAGTAAGGCCTGAAGGCGATCCATCTCCACAGAATACTTTAGTCCGGTCTCTGTGAGGTTTCCTTCCAGCACGCTCACCTTTTGACAGAACATGTAGTGAAACAGCAAGTTACTGTACAAACATTACAAGATTACAGCATCAAAATATGATGCAATGAACATTAAACATGTAGCACATTACGCCTAAATTCAGCTTTCCCCCCTGGAAACATTTGATGAATTTACACATAAACCTGCTAGGAAAAAAAGGAGACCTTTGAAAAAAAACGTTTTCCTTTTAATCCATGAAACAATAGCTAATAATACAATAAGCTTGTTGAAGTTTGGGAGATGAGACTGAATTCAAGGCAGCTAATGGCTGTTTATATTAAACAGCCATTAAACAAGATTTATGTTTGGTGCCTCTACCTGCAAAATTAATCTTTGCGACTAAAATATTTTCCATTTCAACTTCCTCCTCTGTCTGTCTGCTGTTTCTTCTAATGAACCTGACGCGTTATATCAAAAGCAAACCCTTGACACCATCCTACCTATACAGTCTCTTTTTAAAACGCTATGTGCTCATAAACTGCAACAAGCTACATTGTATTTGTCCTGTTGCACTGTACTTTGATCTGTGTGCATATTCTCACCTTAGAGGACAAAACCTTCACTTGTTAGATTGTTGTTCGTGCTACACTGATGGATTACATGGAGTGAGAAAGCGGTGTACTTTGCACCACTCTTTGTTTGAATAGAGACTGAAATGACTTTCAGATGTATCTGACAATGGAGAGGGGAAAATAACAGCTGGCGCTGGTCTTGAACAGGTTGTGTGTTGTCCCTGGAGATCACACACTCCATCGTTCCGTACCTGCTTCCGGAGGCTGTCGATTTCGACCTCCAGACCTTGCAGGAAACGGCGTCTCTCGCTCAGCTCGCTCTGAGCAAAGCGCAAGGCCTCATTGCTTTCCTTCACCTGCGACTGCACGGCTTCTACCTGCGGAAGCAACACTCGGCGTAAAGTTTTAAAAAAAGTTAAGAATTCCTGAAACTTAGAAATTACAAATGTGCTGGCTATTCGAGAATGGGACTCGAGGAATTGCTGGATGAGGCGGCAGATTATGGACAATGATTCCGGTCTGAGAATCAAGGGTGCTTCCTAAGGATAGTGCGGATGAGTCCGACTGGGTTTTATGTATTCAATTCCAAGATGAAATTCAGTAAGAAGCTTCAGCGTTGCAGATTACAGAGATGTTGAAGGCACCTTTCATCCCTGCCATGGGGAAAGGTGGGGGGGTTGCAGCATCACTGGGCTTCAGCTGGTAGGGCTTTCATACACTGACTGACCTTCTTGAGGTACCAGGCCTCTGCATCCTCCTTGTTTTTGCGAGTGATGCCCTCGTACTGGACTCTCAGCTCAGCCATGGTGGCCCCCAGATCAGGACCCTGAACGGCGTCCACCTCCACGCTCAGCTGCTCATTGGCCAGACGAGACCTAAGCGCGTTCATCTCCTGCAGAGGAAAGTAGTCACGATGCTTCTGAAGTCCCATTTAAACACTTATCTGTAGTCTCTTCTGCCTTGGATCAATTCCAAACCCCCAGTTTCCAGTTCACCAGTATAACTTCAACTGCTATAGAATTTACATAAAACCCACAAACTGCCATTTTTAGTTTCAAAAAGATTAGAGGGTTTTTTAATGATCTTGTCTGAGCGGTTTGTTCAGGTCGATTTCTCCCAGTATGAACACAGAAAACATTTGACTTACCTTTGTTTACAATGGCATTTAATTTTAGATTTTATTTCTACTTTGGCCTTCTGTTGTCATTTTTGTCTGAATTTATGTAATATAGGTATTTAGCATTGTGGTAATGCTTCACAGATGAATTATTAGAGATGATTAACTAAAAAGGAAACATTTCATTACCAGCATTTTCATCTAAAACTCTTCAAAACATCCACATGAGTACTTTAATTGCATGCATGTTAAATAAATCAGCATGTACTAAAATATGAAAAATAGAAACAAACACTAAACCGTTGATTTTTAAGTCTAAGTGTGGAATATTCCACATCCTGGACACCACACCTTTCAGACTGAGCATACAGACACCTTGTGACTGGTTAGATTCAAATGCTCCTGTCATGGGTGTTCATATCCTAAACATCCCTGAAGAAAAACTACGTATCTCCAGAGTTGAGGTGTTATCATGTTTCATTCATACCTCCTCGTGATTCCTCTTCAGGAAATAGAGCTCCTCCTTCAGGCTCTCCAGATCCCCACGCAGGGTTCCGATGATCTGGTCATGGTCAGTCTTAGCCCGCCTCAGAGCCTGACAGTCTCTCTCCACTGACTGGCACAAGGCAGCCTCGGCCTCCCATCTGCAGAAACGAGACCAGAGGCACATATAAAAGGACATAATAGCAATGGCTGCAAAAGGATATTCACTTAAGTAAATATGCCTGATCAAAAAGATCTTAAGGGCATTTTATGTCTTAACAGTTAGAAGTGTCTAGCAAGTCAGACACATATGGTACTTCCTACCAATCCCTTTGGGCTTGTGTGCAGACAAAATATTCTCGCACCTTAAATTAATATACCCTCAGGTTGTACTGCAGAAATGCACACATAGGGTTACCCTGGGTTACAGCAACACCAGAGTGGGAATGCCAACCTGCTCACAAGAGCTGGTGAAAGACATCACTCTTCATCCACCATCTTAAATTAAACAGCACCATTCCGACATGGATGACGGGTCCGTGACCTCTGTGCACACTGTAGCTGTGCATCCCGCTCCCTCCGTGTCCGAGCATCGTGAGAAAGTGGCTCTGATTTCACGGACTGACATTAACGCCATTTATTCACAAGGCTTTCGCAGTCTGACACTCCCATGTGACCGCTAGCAGGCAGGCCAAAGAAAGGAACCTCTATGTGTGATGCTCACTTGACCCTGAAGTCATCAGCCGCCAGTTTGGCATTATCAATCTCCAGCATGATCCGGGCGTTCTCCAGGCTCTTCTTTCTCACCTTTAGAAACAACAAGGTCGACACAGTGTTATGTTCTGGTTTAGTACTAGAGGCCTTAGGCGCGTCGGTACCTGAAAAACCATGCCATTTTACCTTTGATAAGGAACTCGTTCATATTTAGCATAATTTAGAAGAATGCTTGACATTTATGCCAACATGTAATGATACACTTAAACATTTTAAATAAAAAAAACTGCGTGGACATAATAGACATTGAAAAAGAAGACCTTTCTGAACATTTTTTTTTTTTTTTACAAAGACACAACCCAGGGAGACTGACCTCCTGCCCAATGGCATGTGCCTGAGCCATCATCGCTTCAATGTCATGACATTTTGGAGCCTTTTCCAGCATGAGCTGCTTGATTTTCACCTCCAGTTCGGCATTGGACTTCTCCAGGGAGCGCACCTTATCCAGGTAGTTGGCCAGCCGGTCATTCAGGCCCTGCATTGCCTCTTTATCATTAGTGCTGGTGGTGTTGTATTTGAAGCTGGAGCCCAGCGTGTTGAGGCCATTGCCCAACGAGACAGAGCGGGTCAAGTTGCTGATCGTGGCAGGGGGTTTGGAGAGGATGCTGCGTCCGCTGTCCCTCACAGACGTGTTGGAGAAAGGTTGCTGGCGTAGAGAGTAGTTGCGCACAGACTGGCTGGTGATGAAAGACATGGCGTCCACTGCAGGAGAATAAGATGGAGGTCTTCGGAATGTGAAGAGGAGAGTGAAAAAATACTTTTAGAGCCAAATATATTCCATTAAGTTGTCGCAGAAGAACAGGAATAAGAACGTTTTGAAGCAACTCTCCTCAGATTTTGAAGTAGTCCTTCACCTGTGTACTTTGTAGTTAAAGTGTTCAACTTAACAACATAACCACTTTCTACCGAGATCATTTAGAACACTTATTTGATGTGTAAAGAAGAAAAACACTTACACTGAGCTGTTTTTCCTTAATTCTCCCAAACGGGTGAACAACTGTTGCTACAGGACCAAAATTTTCAGGTGAGTTCAGCCGCAGAGACACGACTCTTTTTGATGGGGGTGGGGCCATCGTTGGTGCGACTACTCCCACAGCAACAAACAGAAGGATGCTATTTGACACCTGGCAGAGCAGCGGAAAAAAAAATAGAAATCACACACTGCTGGTCTGTCAAAGCCTTAGTGAGATAAATGCACCTGTTAGGTGGTTCCGGGTTTAATAAAACTGTTGAATACAGACTTCATTAAAGTCTTTAGAATGCTTGGATCAGGGTTTACCAGTACATATGATTAGGATATTTGTGGTTACACAATAGTAATATGTGAAGCATTGAAAGGAAAGAGAGTATAATTTAATATGAAAAGGCTGTGTTGACATTATCCACTTTGAGAGAGCTCTATTTGAGGTGACATTGCCCTCTTTGTTTTTGTCTAACCTGTTTGATTAAATTGGGCTGCAGGTTTGAAACCAGGGCTGCGCTGTCGCCACAACGATACCATTGAGTCAGAACACAATGCACCCTGAGCCGGTTTCACTTGGGGTCGGCCCGCCGGGATGAGGAGAAATGGGAGGAAGCGGGAACAATGGCATGATAGAGTGAAAAGAAAGTAAAGACCCCTGAGAAATGTGGGGCAAAGGTCCATTCAAATCACACACACACACACACACACACACACACACACACACACACACACACACACACACACACACACACACACACACACATGCAGTATAAGATGTGTTCCTGTAGGTCATATCCATATATCAGCTAACAGTGACCTGGAATGCTGCCTTACCAATCTGCCACAGCAGCCGTCAGCAAATTCCAACGGTAGACGAAACAAAAACAGAATTGTAATATTAGTTTGTGAGACATTTGTGAGTATTGTTACATTCAGATGAATATAGGTCAAGAAGTTTGGAAGCTGGATCAACTTTCACCAGCACTGCGATGAACCGTAGATCTAGTGCCACCTACTGGGTCAAAGCGGTCAACACAAGCTGAACGACGCATATTCCTGAATTCATAAAATCCAATTCCTACGCCAGTGGAATAGAATTAAGGAAATCCCAGCTTGTTCACGGCCCTCAAGGACTGGGTCTGGACACCGGTATCGATGATGTTCCTGTTTAATTTATACCCCTGCGGCTGGTCCATATTTGATCTTTCAAAGGACTGACATGATAGCAGCTGTACAGACCCCGGTTTCTTGTTATGTCTGTACCGAATTTACCTCCTAAAATTATTAGTCATTACAGTGTTTGACCCATTATTTAAAAAATAAACGACGTTTCTAGAGACAGAACTAAGAAAACGTATTTATTTATTTAGCTCCCACTATGACAGAGAATAACAATTTTAAACGAGGTATTTAATGTGTCAGTCTTCATTATAATCTGTGTGTCTCTGTGAGATGGCTGCTCCTCTACCTGAGGAATAAGCCTCAAGGTGTCATTTAAATCTCTGCTTCTTGTATCAGAATGGAGAGCTCTAGTGTAGTGTAGTGTAGCATGGTGCACTTTGGGTTGTCAGTCTTGATTAAATGAATCATGGGCTCAAGCCCTTTTTTTTTTGCTTTCAACACAACTGTCCTGCTACTGTATCATTTGTATGTTCACACAAAAGAAAAAGCATCCATTTCTCAGAATTTCTGTTGCATGAATTTGTTTTCTTTGCTTTGTTTGGAAATGTTTTACTGAATCCAGCCATGTAGATCTTTTATAGACAGACTAAGTAGGAGTCTTGTGCAACGCTCATGCTCAAACAAAACACGCGGAGCCACCAAGTAAATCCACTGTGGTCCTTTTTGCCTTCTCAAGTAAAATCCACCCCAAAATGCCCACTGGTATCATGTGGATGCTGACAGTGCTGTTTGTTAAAGCCGTACAGCTCTCAGACCTCAAATTGTTGAGTTGCGGACATCAAATTTAGTCTAAGAAGAACTCTGATAGTTAGCTGTGTCACCAAAGAGCTAATCAACATTATTGCCGGTCTGCATTTAGACTGAAGCCTGGAATGTTTACAGATCAAAACAACTGTGCTCAAGCACAAAGCATAATCTTTCTTTCCCCCTTGGATACTATTTAACATAAAAGTAAATTAATCTGAGATTTAACATAATATCAAAAAGAACAATAGCAACAAAGGAATGTACAAACAGTCTTTTCAGGTCACTAAAAACAGCATTATTTGTCAGCATATCCTGCAATTTAATACCGGCAAATATCATTTTGAATGTAACTATTATTTTAAACACCCCAGGATGCGCATTCAAATTAAAAAAAAATATGACAGATAAACAACATTGGGTTAGTATTACATAACACCAATTAGTCTGCTAGTTTATATTATTTTCATGGCATAGAAATGTAAAAACCTAAATGATGTCACAAATTACTTCCTAATAACTGTTATTATGCCAAAGGCAAATTGCCATATGTTTAGAATATTTTGGAAATTAGTTTGAAACATCATCCCAGGATGTTGTTTCCTTCATTAGGAGGTTTTTTTTTTTTAAACTAATATTAATTATAATATAGTCTTATCACCTAATCCACATCAGTTTGAAGGACCTTACATACAAATGTAAACCAGTTATTATTATCTTAATTTAGCAATGCTAACCAGTCATTCTTCTACACTGAAGCCTCTGTTAGCACAGGATAACATTCAGAAAATGAAGCAGTAAAACAATAGAAGATCCTGCCAGCATGTGGCAGGATCATAAATATGCTGGAGGAGGAAGAGGAGGATAAAGATGGCTCATGTTTCAATCTTCCTCAGAGGTTTTGATAACTGTTGTGAAGAGGAGAGCTCATCAGCGTGAAGCAGGGAAATGTGAATACACTGAGACGAGGGGCAGTGCAGTGTATCTGCTCATTAGGCGGGCGATGCTGTAATTCAGAGAGCGAGCAGCTCTGCAATCAGGGGCCTATTCATTAGCGCGGGGGCCCGCTTTCATCTGCAACCACTTGAAGCTGCCAATCATCGATGCAGACGCACGACATGATGACAAAACGAGACAGCTTAAATGCTCGTGGGACGCTTGTGCACGGGGAGAGACATGGCTAAATGCTGCCTAAAGAGCTCGTAGAGCTGAGCGACTTTAGAAGAAATGTGAGTTTTTACAGCGTATAGTGCTGGCAGGTGGCCCAAACTGTGTCAGCCTGATAATCATCTCGCTGCTCTGCACGGAGACAGCTCTCATTCTTAGATTTCACAAGGAGGGCCCGTTGTTTTCTTCAATAGGCTTCTTCCCGGAGTGAATCAAGTGGAAGTGACTGTGTGTGCGTGTGGGTGGAAAAGGGGAAGCAAAGTTAAATTTATGAAAAAATCAGTGAACTTACTTTTTTGAACTGTTCCCTGATAACCCCAACGTCTCAGGTACGGTTTGCAGAACGCTCCCTAAAATACCATAAACATCTGACTGACGACACATACCATAACCACCACTGTGCTGACACCAGACACGCTTGATTCGAATCTTTATTCAGTGGGATCAACTCCTGCCAGGACAGTATAATAATGTAGCTAGGAAGAACACAGGCACACCTAAAGCTAATGCAGTTAGCGTCAAATGTTATACAGCAGTATATCACAATGCTTAGGTGCATCTTATGATACGGCAGCCATCGGACAAGCAATTATATTGGTAGCTAAGGCTCTGCTATCCCATAATAATGCCATCTGACTGTCTTGTCAGCCTCTGCAGCAGTTGCTAACATGACTCAGTTCTTTATACAGTTATTATGGAATCCCCATTAAATCCCCTGTTGTTATTAATACCTGACACCAAGAAGAGCAGGGTCAGCATGGTACTAATCTCAAAACATCCATGCATCTGCCTTAATTCGAGTGTATCGACTAGGATGTACATGTAGGTCACACTTGTGTGTCACAATAATACCTTTGGAACTTCGACCCTCTGGCTATAGATGATTGTTGAAACAAAATATGCCAAGTTGTGTACAGCAAAGCTGAATATCTGCATATAATAAGCCAGAAAACTAAAGATGTCCCCACTATAGTAGCAATACTGCTGGTATACAACACAGTTCAATTCATAATAAAAAAAAATGAGCATTTGAATCATGAAGGAAAAACAGCTATCAACATTTGTTAGCTTGGGTTTTAGTTTTTCTTAACCACAAGAAGATAGATGGTTTTTTTTTTTAAATAATTGAACCTTTCTATTTACATTTTCAAAGCAAAAGAAATAGACTAAAGACCAAAATTAGACTGTTTGACTGGACAGATTAGCTGCAGCAGAATGACGCAACATACACATATTCATGGGAACCCATAAATAGCTGCTGTAAACTGTGTACAAATATTTATATGAGAAAGAAAAAGATTGAAGCAGTTATTATTATATGCTGCCGAGACATTTCGCAGGAGTTAATGTAAGCTTCTACGGTTCCTACTTACATGGTATGCTGTCTCTCATATACAGAAGTTTACTTCTCTTCAATTTTTGGAACAATTTCTTTGATACTGGAAACCGACAACCCAAACATAAGATCTTCTGAAGCTTCTGAAGTCTTCCAGCACTGCCATACAGTCATGTTTGCTTTCAGACGACACATTTTCAAGAAAGTAAAGTAATTTGTCAGCTTGTCTTGACATTTTACAGGCTCATTGCTTGTTTGTTACCCTGGCTGTGATCAATTTTTAGCAAAGCATTCCAAAATGTGCTAGAATTGGCATTAAAATGTCAAATCGCTGCAGCAGCATTAACAAAACTGAGGAAGCAGTCATGTTTCACACATGACACTTTCACCGTAGTCTAAAAATAAATGACTGCACTCGGTGGAAAATTGGGGGAGTTATTTTGTTACAATGGTTGAAAAAAAAAAAAATCAATCCAGTTTGGAAAATCCAGATCCAGTGGTATTCTTTGACTCACAGTCACCTCCGTTCTTTCCATCCCAGACTCTTAAGTGTCGTCAGTCAGAAGTGGAGATAATTTGTGTCAAAAGGCCTCACAAAAGCTAACAAAGTGCCAAATCAATGTCCACGCTGAATCGTTTTCACCGTATAACTGATCACATTTCCTGTGGAGTGTAAATTGGAGATAATGTGCAGGTTTGGAGCAGAGTAGAACCCCGCCATAACAGCTACTTGGCCTCTGACAGCCACTCGTAGTCTAAAAATAATCACCTGTGTTAATGTTCTACACGTTTCTGTCCCAACATCCCTTTGAAAATGTGTTGCGGGCGCACACACCTCTGCACAACTGAACCAACCAGATTCTGATTTATTGAAACAACCAAAACAACAAACCATTGTCATCACAGCTCTGATACATTTTAGAACCTCATAACAGTATTTACGCTGTACAATCACTGCAAGCATTTGACAAAAAAACAGTTAAAAGTGCTTTTTTTTTTAAATGGAAAGTTTCACTGTCAATAAATAAGACTTTTCAGATAGAACCATGAAGGACAGTATGGCTGCAAACGTGCGTCACCAATGTAAGAAATATGCTGAGGTTTTTAATGTTTTACCGCGGCAACGCTCCCTCTTTTCCTTGTTCTGTGTTGGTATTGTGGCAATATCAAAAGGTGAGCATGATTCCCCCTCTGATGAAATGCCTCATATGCTATTGGAAAAATGAAGAGTAAAAGTGTCCATCTTCACTGCCCAACAACAGAAAAACTCCCCCCGTGGCCCAGTGGTGGGATATCCAATGGACACAGTCCAGTTCCTTCAGAACTTCAGCTCAGCTGTCTTTTAACAAACAACCAGATACTGAAAATGGGGGGAAAAGTCCCTGCTGTGGTGGGGGATTGAACTCCTGGAGTCCAGACGCCATGGAAATCATACAGCAGAGGTCAGCGGCTGATTGGCAGCTGCGGCAACGAGATGGACGGATGGGTCAACTGGCTCTGCGCGGCCAGGACGGAGAAGGGATGCGCTGCACGGAGGAGAGAAGCAACATCAAATTACTGCGCATAAAGACGTTCTGGATGCAGTTGTGGTGGTGAAATTGATATTTGCATCGACTCAAACTGTCTGACACAACTCAGATGAAGAAAAACACCTCAGGAATACTTTAAAGGAGACATTTTATTTTATTTTGTCCGTGACCTACGGGCACCTTAGGTGTGTGGTCCCGGTGGGCTCTTGTGTTTGAAGGTAGCTGAGGAAAATCTCTGGGGTGTAACTGATGTGTTCATGGTAGGGTTTCTACAAATAATATTCTGTGTGGGTCAGACGTCTGACACTCACTGTCCAGGTATCCGTGCAGGGCCAGGAGGTGCGGCTGGTCCAGACCGCTGAAGGGCGAGTAGGGGATATCGTCTGGCAGCGATGTCGGCATCCTGGACAGCGGAGCGCTCTGGGAGAAGCTGTTCTGGGGCGGCTGCTTTTTGTGTCGTGCGCGGCAGTTCTGAAACCAGACCTGGAAAATTTTACACATGATGTGATCATCCAGCAGTGTGTGTGTGTGTGTGTAAGAGAGAGAGACAGAGACAGTAGATAGATAATCCTAGTGTGGCGCAGCCTGATTTTGTCTGTCATTTTTTGTCCACCCTTTTGTGTCCAGGACAAAAACTGCTATGAATATCTGCAACGGTGAAAGCAAAAATAGACGTTTGTTGCCTCGACAGACGATCTGGAGCTGATGTTTGTGCATTAACCGCAGAGAGAAGTATGCTAGTTTTGAGCCACAGGTATGAAGAGTTAATCACCAAAAGCCTAAATCTTGTTTCGAGATCTCATGATGCATCTGCTCAACATGTGTCGATTTCAAACATTATTCACGCAGTGAATTCCTTTTTTTATTTTTTTTTTTGAAAAAACTTGCTCGTTCATTCCACGAGACCATGACGCTACCTCAGCCAAAGTGGTTATAACCAAGGTGGATGGTTCCCTATGCTGGTAATTATAGTATAGGAACTTTGGCAGAGAGCTCTGTGTGCATGCCTGCTGGATCCTCAAAGCTTTTTTACTGGTCATTGTTTAATTATAGACTTTAAATGTATAATATAATAATTGTACACACATGGAGTGTCCTGCCTGGGGAGCCCCTCCCTAAATCCAAAAGACAGATGTTAATTTAAAGCTCATCTCTCTTTTAGATGAAAAGACTTTTCAAGGGTTGATATTTTATGGCTTCGGAAATCACGGAAACAAAAGCAGTGAGACTAATCCCCGATAAATACGACCAGTGACTGAACCAGCCCAGAAACCTGTGTGAAAAACGCCTGCTTAAGCAAACGTTCACGAACATGTGCCGAAGGTCCCGGTCTCTCCCCACCTGTATGACTCGGCGGCTCAGCCCCGTCATCTCTGCCAGTTTCTGCAGCGTCTGAGCGTCAGGGTTGTTGTCCTGAGCAAACTGGGACTGCATCACCTGCACAGGCACACACACAGGTCAAACAACACCAACCCCCAGGACAGAGTGCAGCGCGCACGTGAGGGCCAGAGCCGAGTCTACCTGCAGCTGCTCGGCAGTGAACGACGTCCGCGCCCTCTTGGCCGGCTTTGGCTGACAGTCCTGGTCAGAGGGAAGAGCACCTTCCAGGGTCAGCCCAGTGCCTTCCAACACACACACTCAGGTCAAACCACATCCTAACACTTCATACAGGATGTCATTGGTGGATGGATGGATGGATGGATGGATGGATGGATGGATGGATGGATGGATGGATGGATGGATGGATGGATGGATGATGGATGGATGGATGGATGATGGATGGATGGATAGATAGATAGATAGATAGATAGATAGATAGATAGATAGATAGATAGATAGATAGATAGATAGATACAAATCAAATGCAAGATTCCATGTTTTTTACCATTTTCTGCAGCCCTGCGGAGGTTGTCTAGCATGATGTCATAGTGGCTCCGGCAGAGCACCCTGCCCTCCACCAGGCCGAACTCCTCCCCGGTGGACAGCTGCCTCTTACAGGAGAAGCAGGCGAAGCAGGCCAGGTGGTACACGCTGCCCCGAGCCCGCCGCACCCAGTCACTGGCGTACACCTGCCTGCCACACTGGGCACACTTTGTACCAAACCTACTGTGAGGATGAAGATATGAGATGAAGCTTAACTAAATTTTATGCCATGTTTTAACACACAATCATCTTTTTGTGACGGTATTACATACACAAATTTGCACATGGTAAATTATTAGAATTGTTTGATCCTAGGAAAAAAGATGTAAAACTGTTTTGATGGCAGGTTGTGACCTTAAAACAGTTTTTTCATCAATAAACAGAGATTAGATCTTTGTGAGGCCTCCTGTCAGTGATCACACAGACCTAAAGTTCCACGCTGCATTGACACCCATTATCAAAAGGTGGCAAAGCCAATTTTGTCCCTTAAAATAGTTTGCTGTGATACGCATCAGCAGATAAGAAGCCCTGTAAAAATAAAGATGCTTGTGGCCAATACGTTTCTTCAACAATGCTCAGCCTTCGTCAGGAATAAATTCTTTTTTTAAAATGTCCAATAAACAAAACTGTTTAAAATACAACATAAATGATTCTTTGATTTAATTTATGCTAAGTTACGTTTTATTTTTTGTTTTATTAGATTCTTAAATGAAAGGCTAAAAACCCTAATTCTTACATATTTTTAATATGTTATACTGAAGTATTATTTGAATAATTTAAATAACATGCAAATAACTAAATGAGTTTTGAATCTTCTGCGACCTATTTAATGCTCAGCAATTTAAAAAAAAATACAAACTCGAACTCTATTTTAAAAACTAGACACACTGAATTAGTGAGGTAGTTATTAATTGGTTCCTTGATAAACGCATTTAAAAATAAATAAATGATTACGTAAATGGATGCGTGAGAAAATGATAAAAATGGCCGTTCAAGGATGTTAATCGTGTCCGATTTGCTCCCTGATAAATGTTTACACGATGCGCGGCGAAGTGAAACCTTCATTTTACCTGAAATAATCCAGTTTGCAGAAGATTTCTTTGTTTTTGACGTAGCAGCTGTTGTGTTGGCGTAGAGACGCTCTGCAGACTGAACATTCCAAACAACCCAAGTGCCAGTTCAGGTTATTAACCTGCGCAGGAAAACAGGAGGAATTAATACAGACTGATGCGTCGAAGCGTTAGAAATACAAATGAACAGGAAGAAAAACAGAAAGACAAAAAAGAGTGATTATTGAAGGAATAATTGTGCTTCTTAAATTCGTCCCAACACATAATATGTGACTCGCTGTTTTTTGTTTTTTTTACTTGTGAGATTTCTCACCTTCAGGAGGTACCGGTCTTGGATCTCCATCCCGCAGCTGGCGCACTGGTTCTTGGCTGGCGGAGGGGAGCACAGACAGGCGGCCTCCGACGGAGGGGATTCACCGGCCTCCTTCTTCACCTCCAACTTAGACTGACAGAAAATTAAACACAAATAAATACAGCACACACAAAAAAAACATTTTTTTTTGAAAAGCGGTTTTCATTTTTTAAAATGTAGCAGTTCTATTGTTGCCGGAAGAACATTTGCTTTCAGCAATTTTGTGAGAGAAAAAAAGAGAAAATATCGACTAAAACAGTCCAACGCATCATCCTTTTAAACATGAGACTAAGTAAAGCTCTCGGGTTGCTTTGGATAACCTCGGACCGTTCTAGAGGCAGCCGATGAAGAGAGTTTTGTGACTTTTTCCTCCATCCTTCTGATTAAATGCAAAATCCATGATGTTAATTCCGATACTGGGGATAAAAAAAGAATCCACGAAGCCCTAAACACACGCACAGACACACACGCACACCGAAAGACAAAGAAATCAAAAGGTTGCAAACCAGATTCGTCCAGATGTTTGTGGCTCACCATTTTCTAGTCTCGTACGTTGTCTATGTGGAGTGAAGCTCGAGCTTGCTCTGCGCATTACGCATCTCTGCCGCAGCCCACACTATATCCGGTCCAAAACAACGAAGAACAGTTCCCCCTGCATTTAAACCCCGACAACAAACGAAAATTTGATGCAATTAGGAGAAAAAACCTATACACGATCGATCCGATTTCTCGATGGGGGGATGTGTTCCACTGCAATCAAAACGCGTTGAAAGCTGAAGGTTTGGCGCTATAGGCTGCGACTGCAATTAGCGCCGGATTGAAATGCCGCGCCTGATAAGTGGCAACCCGAGTGTCAATGTCATCTGGCAATCAAAAAACTAACCGAGCCACGCAGATACGGGGGGAGAATGAGGGAAGTCTTAATTCCAAATGCCGCATAATGGAAAATCGAAAAATCTCAAAAGTGAAGAGGCTCAATTTGAGATCGGTCTATTCAAAACAGACAATGTGCAGAAAGTGCAGCTGATCTTGAGACATAAAGGAGCTTGATTGTCTCGTTCACATGATGGACCGCCGTTTAAATACTTGAGGCTCCCTGGATGATTGGAGCTGCATTCATAAACTGCCAAAAAACCTGCGCTTGGGTGGCAATCCGGAGTCCGTGTTGTCCTTCATTCTGTCAAAATGAACGGGGGTGCGAGATTCTGTTAATTACTGCCACGGTATAAATATTGGAGACAGAAAAATAAGATGGGATGAAATGTTGGAACCAAAAAATACGCAAGATGGAAAACTTCCCAGAAGAAGCGAAACCATAACAAAATACCTCGAATAAATCGAATGGACGCGTCTTAAAAAAAGAAAAAAGAAAGAAAAACAGGCAACAACAAGAAGAACAAAAAAAACCCCAAAAACTCTACCCCTCGCTTTCTTTAAGGCAAAAATTAATCCGAATGAATGAACTTTTCTGGATAACAGCAAATCGGGACCCCTGCGCCGGAAAGATATCGAGCGCCTCTTTCCTCCAGTTCAGTCAGGCAGGATGTGATGCATCGGCCCAGCAGAGCCACCTCTCTGCTCTACCAACTCATTAAGAACAAGACCCCCCCAAAAAGTCTGGAAACTCCCAGCTTGACGACCCCTTTTAGTGAAACCACTTGTTGGCTGGACCGATAAGGATCCAAGTTTGGGTCCTGTCGCCTTTGACAGAATCACCTGTCAATCAATAAATCACAGCGTTCCAAAAGGTTTTGGTCTGTCAAAACTAAACATAAACACACACACACACACACACACACACACACACACACACACACACACACACACACCACACACACACACACACACACACAAATGGGGCAATCAAATCAAGCTAATGTGCAAGTTTTTATGAAGGGTTAAATATGCTAATTCCACAGAGAGAGGACCAGGTCCAGGAATTACCCCCTAACATTACACGCCATCTCAATGTATAATTTGACATTATAAATAAAGGTAATTGACCACAATTTATCAAAGATCACCCTGACAACTTGGACAATGATGCTGTGCTGGCTCACAAATGGAGTGTGACAACTTCAAAATGGAAATTGAAATCTAAATCAAACATAAACTGGATGATTGTGTTGCTCTTTAAAAGGATTGTGGAATCCTGTCTGGATGCATAACATTTATGTTAAAGACAAAGCAATGATGGTGAAATATGGAAGAGGCAAAAGAAGAAAGATGTGTAACATAGCAGTTCACTGCATCCCAATTTAAACGATATCATTAAGCAATTGAGGTTGTGCTAAACAGTCAGGTTTACTTGACAGAAGTATATTCTTGTTAATGCTGCTGGGTGGACTTATTCAATTTTTTTTGTGTGTGTGTGAATAAAAAAATTATGAATTCTGAGAACTATTCAAAATGTTTTACATTAAATTCAGAATTCCATAAAAACAATTGCTGACCATAAATTTCAGCTCAAAATAGATTAATCTGCAAATCCTGAAAATAAATTTGGAATCCAGAATTCACGGAGGGGGTTGGTGGAGGGAGTGGGACACCGTGCTTTAAAAATGTGTTCCTAATTTTAATAAAGTGGCATTTTGTTTCAAATTAAATACCTCTTTATTTCAAGTGAAAAGCCCCACCCCACAACATGTTGGTTGCCCTGTTGACTATGTTATTCTCAGAATCCACTCCTTCTTTTACTGTCCCACTGTACAATGTTGTTTTAAAGGAGTAGGAGGTGAGGAAAAAACCCTCCCTGTAAAGTTGAAGTCCACAGATGACCAAAGTAAACACTTGTTTTTATCTGTCACGCATTACAAAAGGCACTTGCCATCTAGTGGCATAAGGGGGAACTGCACGTTGTGGTCTTCTTCCCCCAGAGGTGTCAAAGCTCCATCCTGTCTCATAAAGACTCCACGTGTTTTCTTCATTATCACACCAGTCCAGGCATTCCCGTTATGCCAAGAGAGGGACTGTGTGTGACACTGAGCACCAACTCAGTCGTGACTTCCTTCCAGACTTTGAAGAACAAAAATTATCACTCTAGTGTGTCACTGTAGTGTCCCACACATTCAAGAGTTGAGTGGAAAATCTTTAGGTTTGGCTAAGAGGGGTGTGGAAATGATATGTAGTGAAGGCTTCCGTTAAATCAATGCTCCTCTAACTATTATTGATCTGTTAAAAAACACCTCTAAAAGCAGAATGACATTGTTCTGGTCTCTTTACA
The DNA here is from genome assembly GCF_003711565.1 of Takifugu flavidus. Lineage (NCBI taxonomy): Eukaryota > Metazoa > Chordata > Actinopteri > Tetraodontiformes > Tetraodontidae > Takifugu > Takifugu flavidus. The sequence continues at coordinate 4,853,274 of NC_079524.1, read as the reverse complement.
TTACACACTTGTGAGCATTAACTGTAATTACCAGATGGAGCAGGGTCAGCTGGAAGTGTACTGGTCAAGATGTGGGAGGAGTCCCAGGAGAAAAGTACCATTTTACCTCCATTATCATTGTCTGTTGGTGAAAAGAGTGAAGGGTGTTTGACCAGTGTGGGACTGGTCCAGAAATGTCAAAAGGCTTTTAGAAACACTATGAATGAGAAACACTTTGGACGTGTTGTCCAGTTTATTGACAAGAAGGTGACTGGGGAAAAAAAAAAAATTCTCATTTTCCATTTCTGTTGATCATGTTGTACCTTGTCTTTTAATCCTGCATTTACTTTTTTTGCAAATGGGCTCAAACGTTGCATTTAAAAAGTATTACTCCGTCCATAAGAATGTCCATATTAACTGAAACCTTTATGGGCAAAAACTGAAACTTGTAGATCGAAACTGAGATTTTTTTAATGCAATTTAAGCATGAAAGTAAAAAATAAAAAAAAAAAAAAAAAAAAAGACTTCCATTTTACCCATTTAGTCTCCACGACAGACTGACTACCTGATTCAAAGCCAGTGTTGTGAGTGCTGTAATTAACCTTTCTTAACAACTGGTTATGATTTTATGTTCTAAATATTTATCCACACTGACTTGTGAAAATATTCGGGTTGACCTATTATATTTCTGCTATATTTTGTTGTGTTGTTGTGGATCTGGACACATTTTCCATATATATGGGTATACAATAATTCCAGTGACACAACTTTATTGAATTATTTAGAAATACACTTTGCTTTCTTTTCTCCTATTGCTTCTTCCAGAGAGACACACCTCTCCTTTATTTCCCCCTGTATTAAACCACAACTGGAATTGTTGGAGGTGGCAGATGGAGTCCCATGAAAAATATCAGATCTTTTATTGTCAATGGAAATATGCTCATTGTTTAAACTCTCTTTTCTCCTGGCAGGCCCGACTGGTTCAATGTTCCAAAGAAGCTCTTTGCCTGTTAACTTTGCTAATCTAGCCAAGTTTATACAAAGATATACTTAGTATATACAATCTTAAATATGATCTGCATCACAGTTATTTCTCTTTTTCTGCAGGAAAATATTTCAAGCTCTACCAACATCCAACAGAGTGTACTACAGACAGGAATTTAAGGAATTTAGCTGTTTTCAAGCTCCAAAATAGTCACTCCAATATCATTTATTTGCTTTTTTTATTGTCAACAACAACAATGTGGTGGGTGGCATTTTTTAACGAGTATCTTAGGGGTCCAATCGTGGCTATTTTATCTATATATTTTCTTTTTACCATTTTAGATAGACAAAAGTGAGAAATCAAAATCATGAACAAGGTCCTCAGTCTTGTTTCTGCAATTCACCAAATATTCGTCTCTAAATGATACAGGTCAGACAGCACCAACTGTATAAAGAGGTCGGAGACAATTCTAATTTTCATAGGCTCCCTCATTTAAAAAAAAGGTATAAGGGTCTAATCCATGCTGTAAATAACCCGCCATTAAACAGGATTCCAGCAATGTTCCATCGGTGTTTGTACACCTCATCTCAACACTATTTCCTCTTCAAAGAGCTGGCAACATAAAATACAACGACCTTCTGACAATACCTGAGGTCCAGTCACCTGTTGCATCCTGCTTTGACTGTGAATACCCCACGTCCGTGTGCTAGGGAAGTGTCCTTCCTTCAGCTGTGACCCACAAAGACAATAAGGGATCAGCATAAAACAAACTTTAGCACATGCTAAAGCCATTAGACATCCAACAAGCCCCAGTGGACAGTTTGATGCCTGCATGTCAACAATGCATGACGTGCATTGCGGTTAATGGTAGAGCTGCTTTAAGGTTCACATGAGGGTGGAATTTGGTGCTAAATGTGAGGAAATAACTGCGTTAAGAATGTCTGAACAATGGCTGGTCGTCATCAGAGATGTTAATAAGGTGCTCGGAAGTGATCCTGTGGTTACATGTGTCTAATTCTATTGTGCCTGCATATGGATTTTAACATTATTATTATTATTATTATTATTATTATTACAGTGAAGCACTAATGTACGACCTGTTGCCTCATTTAAAAAAATAGTTCTACACAGCCCCTCATTGTACTTAGCCATGTTTATGCTATTTCATTTTTTCCTCTCCTGCAGTTCCTGTTTTTGGCCAATTCTTACTTTTTTTGTAGATTCTTTGGAGCGAGGGGCACACAAAACACACTCTGCGTGACACATACCGCTTTCTTTCAGTGCTACATACGTACATCCAGCACAAAGCAGAGTTCCAGGGATGACTGATGTCCTGCTTGGCATGTTGGCTGAGAGAAAATGTTTAGAGAAGGGCGGAGGGAGCCCTAAACGCAACACTGAGGCCTTATCTTGTTTCTGTAGAACTACTGCCACCGTAGTTCCATGTGAGTGCCACGAGGTGTTTCAGCTGAAAGATTATCAGGTCAGAGTAAGAGCACAACCTGAAAAATATTTACAGGCCAAAACTGCAGCCAGAGGTTACTCACATCTATATTGTTTTGCAGACAAGTGACCACCAAATGTTCAAGTCCCCCCTCAAGCCTGGATTTCCAACAACAACAGCTGTGCTCATTGGGATGCATGTGCATAAACGCACTCCTGAGCATTCACATGGACCTTGCAGAAACACCGAGATGCATAAAAACTCCACGGGTGTTTAGCCTTTCAGAGCGCTGCATTTGGATCAAAATAAACAACAATCCGATCATAGCCCCGAACTTTTAACAAAAGGAAATAGCACATTACACCACCTCTCTGTGAAATGTTGCGCCTAACAGGAAAAAAAAAAAACCCTTCGAATTATTTAACAAATCCAAGTTTATTTGAAGTACAGACAAGGAAAAATGAAGGGGCTTTTTGGGGGGCTTGCTCTCCATATGACAGCAATTTGGGGGTATTGTGTATTTTGGCCCAAGCGTGTGGTCTATGATAGATGACAGGGGAGAAAATCACGAGCCGCTGGCTCCAACACAGACATGCAAATTGCTTTCAGCTGATTGCTGTATTCTCTGTGATATTTATCAAGTGGATTACAGCATGCCTGCTTATTTACAGCCAGGAAGCAGCTGATCACTTCCACCAAAGGAGAGAGGAAAGAAAGACGATGTTTTCGCTGGTTCCACTCTGTTGCATGTAAGCTGAGACCCCTCAAGTGGCCGGTGAGCGCTGTGAAATTAGTGCACAAGTGCATCGTGTTTTACCACACCAAAGCAGACACTACGGAGGAACATAGATGCCTCTTGATTTTCTCCATCCAATGCTCAGATGAATCTGCTCTGAACTATCGTTCAAAAAGCGATTTTTCACGCTGCCTCGATGGAAACACGCAGACTCTGAGGTAAAAATGACAAGTTGAGGACATTTTAATAATCCGAGTTGCTGCAACTTGTCATTTTAGGTTCCCACATTACAAATCGTACAGTAGTTTCAGACAAAGTAGCCAGACTATTGTTCTGACTGGATAACAAACAGTTTTCAGTAAATTTGGCAAATGGAATTTGTTTTTTGCTTCTAAAACAATGAATATTTAGGATACAATTTTTGGGTGAACACAAATTAGTTCTTTATGAGACTCTTTTCATTGGACATGTTCCAACCTCTGTTGACTTTATTTTTTTTTAAAAGGTCCTCTAAAATATACTTGATTGTCTTTAGGATTTGAGAAGGAATACAATCTATGTGTTTGGTCAGTGTCAAAGATCAGCTACTTACCCAATCACGTAACCAGCTCTGTGAGCAAAATTACCTCCTTCCGACCACTCGGGCTCACCTGCAGTGACCCAAAGCAATCAAGAGGTGAGTGGGATCCCTAATCATAGAAAACCCTGTAGGTCATTTCAGCCGGCGTCCTCTGACACTATCTCCCCTGGCAGGTCAACTCTAAGTTCAAGTGTTTAAAGTGTCACTTTAAATAGCCTCAGTGGTGAGATTACCTGTTTAATTTGATGCCAACTTCAATATCCTGAAAGGCTGTTGACCCTGTTGATCAGTTCAGCTGTGTCAGGGCAAGGTGGCTGGTTTAAGACACGCTCTCATGCCAATCGGCTGGGGGAGTGTCAAAGGGGTGCTCTGGCAAAATGATCTGCAGCTTGGAATTCCACCAGAACTACTTGATTTCATGGAAAATCCTTTGATCATTCGGGAAGTGAGAAAGAGAAGAAATCGACAAGAATTTTCAAAAGGAACATTTTATAATTGTGGATTTCCCATTTTGAAGACATTGATGGATAATTGCCCATGACTGCATCCTGTTGTTAAAATCTCATACGCTCTTAACTTCAGAAGGCCAGACTCCACGAGCACTTTAAGCCATGAAAACAAAACGTGCGACTTCATTACATTGAGCGGGCTTTGTTTTTCTTTCCTGAACTGTGCCAGCGCTCTGACAGCTGATGAATGGGCCAGGATCAGTCCCCTCCCACACATCTCTGTTCATTTGCAGCATTTAAAAAATACGCTGAGGACACTAAACGGTAGACCAATAGGTAGACCAAGAAAATAACTGATGGCAGGCCACCATGTGCAAATAAAACTTAGTGAACCTGAAAATGGACTGAAGACATCTACATGCAACGTTAACATGATATAGGATTGATTTATTGGTTGTATATTCCAGACAGGCAGTGATATTATAGTAGGAATAGTTTCCTTCTTGTAGATTCTGCTTTTTGACTTTCCAGAACTGAGGTATTGATAACGATTTTGTCTGCCTTTATAGGGCCTGGGGTCGCGTTTCACTCCAATTTATCTGTGTGTGGCTATTAAAGCTTTGTTTAACAACACAGCCTTAAGAATTAGGATCCTTACTCCCATATGCTAGTTTACAGGATTTTTAATATTTCTACTGTTTTAAAGTACTTTTTCTTTTCTTTATAACTGGGACAGAATTTGAGTCGACCACGGGCCCTCCTTCCTCCTATAGAATTAGCAGTTACTTTCTTCAGAAAGGATTACCAAATGAGACCTGCTGGGTTTCTTAAAGACCTCCCGCCGCATCACTCGGTCGGAAATCGCATCTGACTTAATGCACGATGCCCTGGCCAGTGCGCCCCTCACTGCTCTGTCAGTTTCTTTCTCTAGCTCCACAACTGAAAAGAAGTGTGCTAATCTGCAACCCGATCCAAGGGAAGGAAGAAGTCAGGAACCAGCCTTCGGTGCTTTCACCAATCATATTCATCACCAGAGCTGGATCGAGGCTCGTTTAGAGCGGGAGCGCAGCTTAACTAAACACCGTCTCTGTAAAATAAATGCTTCCAGGTTACTCCTGGTCCAGGTTTCACTCCGAGAAGCATCTGATCTCAATTAACAAGAACGCTTTAGGAAACAGCAAGCTCACTCTGCCGCAAAAACAGAACAGCAACCAGCAACATGACTTTTACAGTGATATTTAGGCACTTTTAGGCCAGGAAATAATGATGTGATAATGGTTTTCTGATGCCTCCTTCTTTTATAGCATTCATTGTAACACTGACAAAGAAGAGAATCAAACCCTTTCATAAAGAGAGCAGATGTATGGTTGGTCGTGTTTGCACAGATTAATCCTGCTGGTGATCGTGCTGAAGCCGCTTCTGTTTGAATTCCATGTGGGGCTGACTTTGAAATTAATTTTATGTGAAAATATGTATCTGATCTTCATCCACTCCTCCATCTGCCATCAAGTGTTGGTGTATATTTGTTAAATTCTTGAGTATTTTACATTTTCATGTAAAGTATGTGAGATTAAAATGACTTTCAGCTTAAAATGCATTTTTCAAATGTATTTATTTTATTGAGAAATCACTGTTTATTACATGGTTTTGTGCCGTAACACTCACCTGAAGGGCAATGTGATGAAAAGAACATGTTCATTTCCAGGAAGAAAATGTGTTAATTACTTGGATTCAAAACTTGATTTAAAGTTTAGAAAGAGATTTAAAGTATTTTAAAGCAGACAGGGTGTGACAGTGTAGTAGTTTCTTGCAGTTAGGTGGCTCTTTAGGGTGTCACAATTTCAATATTGTAAAGAAGCAGTGAACATCAAAAGTCACCGTCAAAGTCCCTAAAGAGGGATTAAACTTGACCACGCATTGAACACATGTGAGCCCTAATTTGTTGTAATGCGCAGATACTCAGAGGGAAGTTACTTCATCGTTTGGAAATGTTGCACAGGTCCTATCTGTTCTTGGCATTACGACAATCTCTTTGTTCCTGGATTGGCGTCGTTTTTTCAAAACCTCAACTCCAATTCCAACTTCTTTTTTTTGCGCTTTTGCCTGGAACAGATGGATCAATTTGCATCAGTAATGAGAAACACACGTGTGCGCTCACTCTTTATTCACTACCACTAGAACTCAGTCAACAGCGGGGGCCATAAGCCAGTTTATGTGACCCATCAGGAGCCTTGGGCCTGTAAGTCAGTCACCTTATCCACTATACAGATTAATGCAATTACTTGACATCAAAATCATGTTGTCATAGGCTATTTACCACTGCAGACCACACTGACACAGAAATGTGTTGTGAGACCAAAAAAAAATAAAAAAATCTAAAGTCCAACTATCCCTCCAGAGCAGCGCCTGGCCATTGGTCATGAGTTATTTGGTCTTGTGCCGGGTCTCTCCATGTACGCCACCATATGGCTGAGGGAGCACAACAGACTGTGTGGCATCTTAAAGGAAGAACACCCCACCTGAGATGATGAGCAGCTCTTTCAGACAGCCAGGCTCATCAGCATTAGTGAGGTTAGGTCACTCAACCTTCTGGCTGAAGTAACCAATCATAGCTGTTCAAAATCCAGAGTTTGAAGAGAATGATTTTTCCTTAGTTAATATTTGGCTTTGTCTTTGTTTACCAGGGGGAACATTTAAGATCATTATTGAAGAATAGTTACAATATCTGAGTGGTTATTTGTTCAAGTTGAAGATTTATCTCTACAGCAGGTAAAAAGTGCAGCTCCACGACAATAACCGCATCACTGTGGATTTTGTCCATCTACAATTCCCTCCTCATCCACTACGGGATGGAGAAATTGGTGGATCCCTTGTCTCAACAGCCAGTGAGACAGGTAGCCAAGCTTATTACATTGCTGTAGATGCTAAGTTTGACATGCTGGTGAAGAATCTAGTTCTTTTGATAATATCTACAGCACAGTCATCCGGCATATCTGCCAATGCTGTCATTTAGTGTTGTTTTTAACAAGACTTTTGTGTGAAGCCATTTTACCAGCAGGTGGAGATGGAGCTCTTCCTGAGGCATCGCCCTATTTTAGACCCCCACTGATATGACAAATAAAAGTCAGCAATTTGAAGCAGACGTACATCTGTAAATGCGACTTTTAAATATATAAAAAAAAGTATATCACTTTGCAACAAGAGTCAACCTCGATTTATCAGAATCAAACAAATTCTGTAATTGAAAACGTATTTTCTGCCTTTTGGCTTGAGGAAGGAAACTGTCAGTTGCCTCCTCTTCTCTCTCTCAATCCCTATAAATGATATTGTGAAGCCTGGCCATATTCAGAGGTTATGAAGGAGAGGGACTGAGGGTTGTTTTAACTTTCATCTTTCTTTAAAACAACTCAGCTTCCAGAAATAATGAAAGGTAATGTATGAAAGGTAAAATATGTTTAATCCCTGAGGAGTGACCACAAAAACAATGCTGACTTCAATGGTTATTCCATTTTGCAGCCTTTATCAGCTTCCCTGCCTGCATGCTCGTAAACCTGCTGCTGCTGCTGGAGAGCATGTCATCAACTGGTGACTCAAATTCTGGTAAGTCGCCTTTTGGGTTTTTTCTTTCTGTGTTTTCGTATTTTTGACAATGAATAATCAAAAGTAACAACATCTTAAACCATAAATGCCCATCGGAATTTGCAAAAAGAGCTGATAACACCTTTGAAATCCTTAGTTAATGTTAAATATACTCAAATATTCTTAATCAACATGTACCCTGTAGCATATTTTTTTATTCATGTATTGTTGGGGGTATACTCATAATGGAATATAATTTAACTTTCTAATATTGATGACTTTACAGAAAAAAAAATTATGAAGGTAAATTAAATGGCAAATATTTGATGCAGTAAAGTTTAGGCCATTTTATTTATACTCATCATGAACCTTTCGCTGTGTTTTATGAAGTATTGTGTTGCATTGTTCCCCTTTTGTAAAACAGATGCAATGATCTGAGAAAAGACATACTGAGTCACCGCATCATTCATCATACTACTGAGTAATAAAGTCAAAAACTCATTAAAAAGAAGTCACCATCTATAAACTGAGGCAGTCAGTAAGCAACAGAAATGGCTGCATAACTTAATGTGATGAGTCACAGATAAATGGAAAGTTGCTTCCTGGTTTCAAGCCTCGCAACATCAGCGATTTGAAAGAATATGCATGCATTCACAGCCCGATAAGCTTATCAGTGAAGCCTCACAGGAAGAAAAAGATGCACGTCTCCTTATCTCATTAAACTTCTGCAGCCAACGACACACCACAGGAAGCCAGTTTAGAACGCAGGCATAATAAGTAGGGCTTAACAGGTTGAAAAATGTTGAACCTTTTGCCCCATGTGATGCAAATATCATATTTATCACACCAGCCAGTTCAGAACGGGTAAGCGTGACAGCAACAGGGGCAACATATTTCCAAATGCAGTGATATCTGGGTGATTTAATTAAATAGGCTCTGATTATTCTGCTCTTTTCCGTCGACACACAAAAACACCTGTGCATTTTAGTTTATTCTAGTCTTGTTTCTGTGACTTTCAGTGCTGCAGTAGGTCACTGGTGAGATGATACTGTTCCTTTAAGTTTCTTTCTTGCTGCTTCTTGTCAGCAGTTTCGATCGTGGTCTAACTAACTTCTCATTTGCAGTGAATCCCTGCTGTTATTACCCCTGTAAGAATGCAGGCGTGTGTGTGAGATTTGGTACAGACCAATATCAGTGTGACTGCACTGGCACCGGCTTCTATGGAGACAACTGCACTGTCCGTATGTACATTATTTACATAAATAATTAAAATCATTAGTAGTTCTCTTTAAAAAGAAACCACATTTGTTTTCTGTACACAGCTGAATTTTGGACCAAGGTTCGTATCCTGTTTAAGCCAAGTCCTGCTGTGGTTCACTTCATCCTCACAAATTTTCACTGGTTCTGGGGCCTTGTCAACAACTCTTTGCTGCAAGACATATTTATGCGATTTGTGCTGACAGGTGGGTGGAACTTGGAACTACTATCTCACATCATTTGCAGAAGATTTACTCATGTGTTTATATAGAGAACTTTAAAAGAGTCTTTAAAAGCAAAGTAACTTCCACAGCCCAGACACTATTTAACCTCTTTATGGGCTGAGCTGGGAAAAAAATAGAATTATCCAGACCTCTGATCAAGAAAGGAACATGGGTCTGTCCACCACTGGACCGCTCACAGGATCAATGCAAACCCTAATTTGATGAGGAAGGCAAAACAAAGGAATGGAAACTTCCGTCTTGATTTGATACATTAGTTCTAGCGATCCTTCTGTTCCAAAACAAAAATCTGTGGACAACGATGTAATATTCTCCCAAAGTCCGAATCAACCTGGTTCCCGACATTCCGACCTACAACACCAAATACGGATACCTCAACTGGGAGTCCTACTACAACATATCCTACTACACCCGACTCCTCCCACCAGTACCTGAAGACTGTCCTCTGCCCATGGGGACTAAAGGTAAGAGCTGCACAACTACACACAGATGGCCTGCGAGGCCCTTGTTAACTTTTTACCTTGTGTCTCTACTCACAGGAAAAGCTGTTCTTCCTGATCCTGACGTGTTGCTTGAGAAGTTTTTCAAAAGAAGGGTCTTCAAACCTGACCCTCAAGGAACAAATCTAATGTTTGCCTTCATGGCCCAACACTTCACCCATCAGTTTTTCAAGACACGTCCTGGAGTTGGAGGTGGTTTCACCAAAGCTTTAGGACACGGGGTGAGATGACAGGAAGCAGCAGAATTCTTAGAATTAGATAGTAAGGATTATGCCTAAACGCTATGATTCTTTAAAGTATTTACTCGGGCTCTTTGACTTTGGAATTGACCTCACATATAGGTTGATGGGAGTCATATTTATGGAGACAACCTCATGCGACAGCTTCAACTTCGTCAACAAAAAGATGGAAAGTTGAAGTATCAGGTAATCCTGATGAACATTTTATTATCCAGTGAGACTTTAAATAGGCAACAAAGATAATTAATTTCAACTTAACTTCAATTTTTCTAACATCTATTTTTGTTTGTGTTTGTAATCAGTTGATAAATGGAGAAATGTACCCTCCTACAGTAAGCAATGTTCCTGTGGACATGAGGTATCCTCCAACTATCCCTCCAGAGCACCGCCTGGCTATTGGTAATGAGTTATTTGGTCTTGTGCCGGGTCTCTCCATGTACGCCACCATATGGCTGAGGGAGCACAACAGACTGTGTGACATCTTAAAGGAAGAACACCCCACCTGGGACGATGAGCAGCTCTTTCAGACAGCCAGGCTCATCGTCATTGGTGAGGGTTAAGTCACAGTTTGAAGTGTTTTTTTTTGTTTTTTTACCCTGACTTAATATTTGCCTTTGTCTTCCAGGAGAAACAATTAAGATAATAATTGAAGAATACGTGCAACATCTAAGCGGTTATTTGTTCAAGTTGAAGTTTGATCCTTCCCTGCTCTTCAAAGAGCAGTTCCACTACAGCAATCGCATCGCTGTGGAATTTGTCCACCTTTACCACTGGCACTCCCTGATGCCCGACAGCTTCCTAATCAATGGAGACGACGTCCCATACTCCCAGTTTCTCCACAACAATTCCCTCCTCATCCACTACGGGGTGGAGAAATTGGTGGATTCCTTTTCTCGACAGCCGGCTGGACAGGTAGCCTAGCTTATTACATTGCTGAAGATGCAAACTTTGAGATGCTGGTGAAGAATCTAGTTCTGTTGATAATATCTACAGCACAATCATCCGGCATATCTGCATCCTGCATCATCTCTTTAGGACTTCCTCTTTCTTTACCATTCATCATTTATTTATTTTTCTTCATACTGCTTCCTCTTCAGTTGTTGCAGGTTTATGCAACACTTGAAACATTTTTTTTCTACTACACTGGATGCTTAGGTGAATAATATTGTACTGCAAAAATACTAAAACAATTTATCTACATTGCAGATAGGCGGGGGCCAAAACTTCAATGAGCATATACTGGGTGTCATAAAGTCGCTCTTCAGAGAGTCTCGGGCAGATCGTCTGCGGCCATTTAATGAATATCGGAAGAAATTTGACCTCAAGCCATACTCGTCATTTAGTGAACTGACTGGTAAGAAGAGAGAAACAAAATTGTTTATTTGTTTCATTTGACAATTCATTTTGACAATATGTCAGTTTTATCTTTAACCTATTTTGTTTTTTAAATAATGTATGAAAACCATTATTGACATGATGATAACACAGGACTATATGCACTATAAACTACTCTCTTTATTTCCAGACAACGTAGAAATTGCCAGAGATTTGGAGGAACTGTACGGTGACATAGATGCCTTAGAATTTTACCCTGGGCTGATACTGGAGAAAACACACTCTAACCGCATATTTGGAGAGAGTATGGTGGAGATGGGCTCTCCTTTCTCCCTCAAAGGCCTGTTTGGAAATCCCATCTGTTCCCCAGAGTACTGGAAGCCCAGCACCTTTGGGGGAGAGACAGGCTTCAATATCGTCAAAACGGCCACTTTAAGGAAACTGGTGTGTCTCAACACCAAGTGGTGTCCATACGTGTCCTTTAATGTCCCACGAGATGAGGACGAACCAAAACCAAAGAATGAACTTTAACAAATATTCAGTTGATTATGCATGAAAAACTACTGAATCTATTCAGCATCATGTTTAAAAAGGGAAAATTCTGAAAAATAAATTCTTTGGCTATTTCCTTTGCATATTCTCCTGACTTTGTAAGAGGTTATCAATATTGAGTGGTTTGGTTAAGTAGTTTGATTATTTGATTATTCTCTCTGTATTAGATGTCATGAAGCTACACTGGTCACAATCTTTGATTTGGACATCACTCAAAGGAAATTATCCTTGATGAATTGCTGAGAAGTTTATTAATACATCCCCTCTTCACCCCCATTTTTTCATAACAGTCGGGTATTAAAGGTCACATTTTGTATCCTTGGCTTTTGACTGAGGAAGTCACAAAATATAGTCATGTAAAAAAGTACTTGATGAGTGATAAACAACAACAACAGCCAACGAATCGATTATTCCAACAAACAACATTTAGACAAAGCAAGAAATATTAATCTATATAAATAAAATTTTCCTTTTTAGTCAAACAACAATAGCGACAAAAAATATATACAGCTAAAAGGAAACTATGCTTCTGATTTATAAATACTTAATATAAAAATATGTACCATAGTTTGTCTTTCTGTATTTCTATATGTCATTCTGCAACCACTGACTAAAAGCAGCACATGAAAAAATCTGAAGACAACGCCATTTACCTGACTTGGAAAGCTAGTAGAAAGAGCAGCAATGATTGTGTTATTGTTTTAATCAGTTGTAATAGCTACTTAAATTGTGAGTGATTCTCCTGGTGCTTAACCAAAGGCGGGCTGAAGACAGGGGAAGCCAATGAGGTGGAATGTGTCACTGAATTAGTTTGGGTGCTGGTGCCCGCTGCTGTTGTAACAGTGGCTGTTGGGTAAAAATGGACATCCACTGCAACTGTGGTAGGGCCCATGGAGACATGGTGGGAAAGAAGAAGAGGAGGGTTGCCATGGGAGATGCTGAGGCTGTGGTGGATCGGTGCCATACATGCTTCAGCGACTTGCAGGGTTAACGAGGAATGAAGGCCTTCCTCAAGCCTAGATGGTGGAGAAGGAGAAGGGGAACAGGTGGGTATGGATGATGGAGGAGGTAAAGCATCCTGACATGGACTGCAGGTGTCTCCTCTCTGACTGGTCCAGTCCTCAGAACACTGGAGCTGGATGCTGGGTTGAGACAAACTGCAGTCCTCCAGAGAAGGATCCACCTTAAAAAGTAAAAAATGCTCTCAGCTTCTGCAAGTTCGTAGCACATCCAGGACTTACTGCGTTCTTTCTCATGTCATGTTTATATGTCTCTGTGTTATCAAACCTTTGTGTCAAGAATGGGCTCAGGGTATGTTTCTACAGTCACTGAGTGGTTGTCAGGAGCAAGTCCTGGGTCCCCCTGAAGAGCCATAGATGTGGGCTCCATCTGCACTGTGACCAGACTTGGGCCTGGAGGTCGGGCTGCTGTATTAGGGCACTGCTCGATCACAGCCACGCAATCATCATCTTCAAACGCTCTGGGACAGTCAAACAAAACTCTCAGGACTGTTTTATGATGAAGTAAAGACATGTTAAAAACATGTTGTTATTTTAAAATGTTGTTCTGTTTTCACCTGTTTTCATATGTCCGTCCTGCAGCTCGGCGTTCAGCATGTCGTACAGGGACACCGAGATTCCTCTGAGCTGTCAACAATATTGAGGAAGGGCAATAATATAATACCGTTACTGGGGGCAAACATTTGATTATACCATGAAAAAAATAGGAAACTTTGCAAGTGGCAAATACTGCATTTAAAATCAAAGATTAACAATAATGAATTTTATTGATTTCTATTTTATGTTTCTATTGACAAATCTACTTTTGGTCACAGAGTAAAACAATGTACAAACACTAAAATAACTATGTATTTTAATGACAAGAAGTGGGCAATATCTAAGGAAAGTCATATTTACTTACCCCCACCAATATTTCCCAATCAGTCGTCTTGTTCAAAATTTCTCATTCAAATGTTTAATATTTAAGCTCATTGTGTCCAATGAAGGGGAGTCTGTAACCTTCTAATACAAGCTCTCGCAGGAGATTAGAATTGGGCGGCACACATCAACCTTTTCTTTCCTGTTCAACACGCTCAGACTTTAACAACAAAAGACTCATATTTAACATATCAAAGCCTGTCTTTGATATGATAAATCAACCAAGTTTCCCTTGAATACAGAACCTATAGAGCCTAGAATATTTGGTATCACGACTCACAAACTAAATAAACCCATTTAAGAGGTCCGTTCGTTTCGGGATACTTAGTATGTGTGCCAACATGTAGCTGACGATCTCCGACCTGCTCGGTTTGGCGGCACAGGCTGGTTTTTCTGGACCACTGAATAGAAGAAAACTGTGATGAAGATGAAGGCTAAAGAGACCCCCACTCCAACCACAATGGGGATGTCATGCTTCTCCATCACCGGAAGCCAAGACGGAGACTGTTGCGTTGCTCTGGGGTTTAGAGAACATATGAAAATGAGATCTTTTTTAACGCCTAACTACTTTTTTTTAATTTTACCAACCTTGGATCATTACTGGTCATCGGGGATTGTGATGTGCTGCTGTTACGCCACTCTGTGTGGTTGGCTGACTTGACTGAATCATCTTGTTGGCTTGTATTAAACTGGCCATCATGATCAACAGTAGAAGGACTGGAGGACCAGTTGGAAGAGCTAAAGGGTGTGCTGGTTGGCTGTGTGTCAAGAGAGCTGTGTTGGAACGGAGCTGTTTCTGTATGTGGTAACGGCTCTTGTGATTGTGGAGGATGTGCTGGTGTTGGGCGAGTTTTGGGTTCAAGGAGGGTAGATGTCATCAAATGTTCTTCAGGCAGGGTGGGTGATTGGTCAGTGAAAATAGAGGACTGCTGAGTCTCAGTGACTAAAGGAAGATGTGTGTATGGGACATAATTTTGTAATGTTGATGGGTTTAATTTTGGAAAAACGCTTTGAGTAAATGATTGCTGTTGCTCAGGCTTTTCAGATAGGGAGGACAAGGAGTGCCACTGTGTTCTCCCCTTCAGCGATTGATAAATCTGGGTTGACGTTGGCCCATGGAGGGGCTGGTAAAGCTGCCGTTTTGTAAGCAGCTGCTGAGATTCAGTTTGGTGTCCTTCAGACTGTTGGATAGAATCTGTGACTGAATGTGATTTGTTCTCAATAATTTCTGTTTTAAAACTCTGTGTGGGTCCTACTGTAAAAAGTTCCGACTTAAGAAAGGCAAAGCCTCTCTGAACTGGAGGCTTTGACTCTGGTTGAGACAGAAGCATTTCAGTCAAAGACTCTGACACTGAATAAAGGTGCGATTTCTGAGTGAAAGACTTTCTGTCATGAGAATCTTCCTGAGACTTCGAAAGCGTTGATGGTAGTTTAAAATGAGGCGGTCTTTCACTCTGCCTGTACTGGACTGTTGTATCTACCATTTGACTGGAAAATGCTACTTTAAATTTTGGATGTGGGGGAGGTGGTAACATAGGAGGCTGCAACTGAGTGACTAGTGGCTGGGTAGGATTTGGCTCGGGCTGGTTCAGACGATGTTGTAAAAGATGACCAAATGATGACCTCCTTTTCTCATCCACTGCCCCCCTTGAAAATGTAGAATGTGTGGGAACTTTGTTTGTTGTTGCATCACAGGCTTGTAAGGAACCTAAAAAAAATATAAAGAAGAAAATGCTAAGGTTTTCCTTTGAATCCATATGGGTTCACTCATTGTAGAAATTTGCTTCACCTTTGAAAAATGTCACCCGTTAGCAGAATAAATTAAATCAGAGTAAATCGTAAATGACTGCACGGCTGCAAATCCCAAGACATACAGCAAACGTGCCTAGTTAACTATTGTTTCATGATCTAAGCAATTACTTTAGTCCAAAGGTGTCATTATTGTACATACATGTGTTGTGTACTGCGACAGGAAATGTTATCTTAAATTCTTCTTCAGCATCACAATCACTGGACTGAGAAACTGGGAATTCTTCATCAGTTATGGTGCTCTAAAATAGAGTAGAAAGAATCATTTTTTTATATTTGGGATGCCACAAAATTAGAAATAAGTAGGCAGATGTCCACAGATTAAAACACATGGAGCTTGAATGGTGCACATTGGATAGAGACATGCACAAGAAAACTGTCAACATGGAGCCTGCACAGCAGTTTTAAAGAGATGGGCACCACACTGGTCAGAGTAGGGATTCAACAATATCATTACTCACAGCAGACAAAACAGGTGTTGTCTGCTCGTCTCTATCGCCTGGATGGTGTTCAGCTTAAGACAGAGGATAGCATGAAAGATGATCAGCAAGAAAAAACAAAACTACAGAATATCTGCTGGTTCAATTTTTACAATTCTAAGAGAGAGGTTGACACACCTGTGATGGTGAGGATGGTACGTCTCTGATGTCTTCCTGCTCTGTTCTCAGCAGTGCAGTAATATTCCCCTGCGTCAGACTGCTGTGTGGTGGAAATACGTAGAGCTCCATCCTCTGAACATTAAACCATAATCAATCATGACAAAGCAATGAATGAGAAATATCTAAACTTACACTTAGGACTAACCATCAGTGTGTTTATCTCCAGCGAGACTAATGGGGTCCTCTTCTTTCCCTTTGGTCCACGTATATGTAATGGGCTCAATTCCCACAGCTCGACAGGGCAGGACCACCAAATCTCCGATCAGGGTGCTCACCCGACTTAAGAATGTTACTATGATGGGACTCACTGACAGAATAAGGGGGGGTTATGAGAGTCATGATGCATTGGAGCAATTTTTACTGGCCAATGTGGTGAAACTGAATGGCATGGTGCCATTTTTTTTCTTTTCATTGTCATTAAATTCAACAAAATTACCAGCAACTGTAAGCAATGCCGCATCATTGCTTTGTCCAAGCGCGTTGGAGGCAACGCATACATACACGCCCTCATCGTAGATCCGGACTGATTCGATGTGGAGTGTGGTGTTCCTCAGTCTGCAGTCAGATGAAGACATACACACGTTATCAACTACCAGTTTATGAAATCTTGTTTAAACAGCACATTAACTAACCCAGGAACAATCCTGCCTCCTGTTTGTTTGGAGTGGCCTCTTTTCAGCCAGCTTACAGTGGGCAAAGGGTGACCAGATGCTTGACACTCGAGCTTTACTCGAGCTCCTGGGGGCACCGTCACAACTCTGGGCCATACCTTGACTAATGGAGGAGCTGCCAGGAAGAAGAAATAAATATTGTTGATGATGGATTAGGCTGCACAGAATGGCAGTTCATACCGTTCACGGTGAGCATCGCCCTTTTAGAGGTGAGAAATCGTTGAAGGTGAAGGTTTGAAGCTCTGCAGAAGTAGCTCCCACTGTCTTGTTCTTGGATGCTACAGAACATAGCATAAGTACACACACACACACACACACACACACACACACACAGATGTAAACTCTTATGTAGAAACATATGCATGTATTCACCTATTTTTCTGAAATATAGCTAACAATTAACTGAAGATGTGGGAAGTTATATGTTGCTTTGAGGGACACACACCTTTGGAAGAAGAGATCTCCACTAGGAAGCACGGACACATGATTTGTGGGAATGTAAAGCTGGTTGTTTTTGAACCACGACACCTGAGCTGTTGGTCTGCTGCACGGCGGCCTGCAGACGACTGTAACATTTTCTCCCTGCTTTACCGTCATGTTTGCCGGATGCTGGACGAAGCTCCAATCCATCTCTGGAACCATAACACATGTCTTGTTTGCCAGCTGTACAAATGCTACCACTGTTGTGTGATTTAAACATTTTGGTGTATTTTTGAGAGGAGGGGTCAGTACGATTACTCTGATCGTTGCTCACATTTTTAGAAAGCTGCCCCTTCCCCCCGGATGGGTTAAGATGAAAAGGACATATGGTTTTGCAATGCTGATATATACAGTATGATTTATTACCAGCTGAGAGAAGAAATGCTGGATGAGACTTAATTGACTCTTTCTGGTTGACTGCTTCACAGTGATACCAGCCTTCGTCATCCTTGGTCACGTTCCTGAAAACATAGCCACAAACAAAAATTATGTGCAGTTTAAGAATGATCAGGCTTACGTTCACAACAAATGATACGTTTTGTTTTATGATTAGTTTTTTTAAACGAATAAAAAGAAAAACAGGTGCCAGACATGATAGTAAGCAGCTGCCCATTGTTGTGGAGGCTGAACGAGGCTGAGCAGTTGGTCAGGAGGCAGCCGTCTTTGAACCAGTGCACCGTGGGAACAGGGAAGCCGCCGACAGTGCAGTGCATGGAGACCTCAGTTGCTAGAGTAACGGTGATGTTGTCTGGACCACGGATTATGTGAAGTCTTTTCGGAACTCCTGTGATGCACATTAAAACAATTACATCTACACAAAAAATTCTACACATACCATTTAACCCTAACTCTATAAAAACCAGATTTGCTTCACATTCTTGTGTTTATGCCAATTTTCATAAATGAACATTTTCAAACTGAATACAACTTTTTTTGTTGTGTTTGTTGATGTGATGCTGGTTGTTTTCAGTGCATTTAGCAAAACCGGATTAAAAGAAATTCAGGAACTGAAAGAAAGCAAAAAGAAAAACTCACCTCTGACAGTTAGTTTAGCTGGTCTGCTCCTCTTGCTGATGTTCAGTAATGGATTATGTGTGACACAAACATAAATCCCATCATCCTCCAATGTTACATTGAACAGGTGAAGAGTGCTTGAGGTCTTCCTCTGGTTACCACCTCCATACACCCCCTGGGTATAAAGAAACATTGGGTATTTTCACTTTTTCTTTTTTTTTTAATATATATATATATCTATATCTTTGGTTCTTTGGTTTTATGCATATTACAAGAGAAATATCTTCATTTTGAGGCTCATTCTACAGTTATGTACACTTGTACCTTAATCTGTCTTCCCCGATGGACCACTGCCCCATCTTTGAGCCAGGTGATGTGTGCAGGAGGTGAACTTTCTCCAGATACACACTGAAAGAAAACTCCTGTTCCCTCTCTCACGGTTTGGTCCTGAGGGCCGTAGAAAACATTTTCCAAACCTGGAACAGAGAGTTTAAAATGGGGTGCCCACTCTTAAATCTGGAGGACGATGATGGGAACATTAATGTGGACACGATTTTCAAATAGAAAAATAAATAGTCTGAAAACCAACTAAAAGAAGATCACCTGTGGATTAATATAACAGTGGGAACAACATGTAGAAATTGGTGAGTTCTGGATCATCTCAATAAATTATGTACATCTAAAAAGACACAAACTGACCGAGTTGCAATGACAATCCCAAGCTGGACAGGACGATTATGCAGAGGCATAAAGCCATCTCTGGGAGCATCCAGGCGGAGACCTGGACACACAGCTTACTGCAGAACTCTCTGGGAGTCACCAGGATGCTTTCATAAAAATCCTCCCATGGTCACAGCTGGGAAAGATTCCACACACTAAAGACAAAAATATTCCGGATATTTTAGGTGATTTCAGTTTGAAACAGATACTGACTTTTTGCTGCTATGAAGGAACTTTGCTTTTGCTAACTTTAAATTCAATTCGAAAGGAAATCTACTCAAAAGATACAGACCTGTGTGATATCTGTCTTTCTCTTAATGCACTCCCCTCCCTTTTCCCCTTTGCTTCATCCCTATTCTGGTTCTGAGTCCAGAAGAGCACAGCATGCTCAGCTTTGTCCTCTTTCGTCTATTGAATGGACACAGCCACTTTACAGAGCTTGCACTGTGGCCTTCTACTGAATGAAAGTGACATGAAAAGAGGCTGCGGAGCTTTGTACTGTGAGGATCAGTTATTGGTCGTCTGCAAGGAAAGCTACCCGTCTGATCATGTAGGCTTTCATGATTCTCAACATGGCTGTGAAATGATCCTTTATTGTCTGAAGATCCCATGAATGTATCCTACGCTGCCGAATTTGTGTGACCAAATATCAGATGTTGCAAACTTTATTAGGCTTAGATGGATCTGTGTGCTTTTCAGAGCATTTTTGACACATCAATTAATATCTAAGAGGTAAATCAATAATGCATAACAGAAGCATTATGCCTAAATTGGTGGAATCTGAGAGACACGATGCTTTAAAGTGGCAAGAACTAATAAATAAATCACCTACAGCAGTGTCTCAGCAAGCATTGATCAACCAAACGTATCAATGAATAACTTGATTAGCCTTTGGAGGAGCCTGTGGATGTTTATTTTTTGGACTCTTGATCCTCCCAATGATGATTTACACTGTTTAGCACATAAATATGTTTTCAGCCCAACCATTGAATTGCATGCACCTCATTGTTGTGCCAAAAAAGAAAGAAATTATTAGTTACCTTAGTATTTAATTATATATGTATATATATTAGGATATGTTGCATTGCACTTGCTACTAATAGTACTATTAATGCCACAACTATCAATAATAATAATAATAGCAACAATATTGATGGTAATAATAATCATAACTTGGATTTGCAACTGCACATAACTGAACAGACAGAAAAAACAGTCAACTCAAATCAAAATATATGATGCAAATTGTTGTGGTATAACTGAATGACAGCTTTAAGATTAAAAGACTTACTCAGTACTGTATATGTCTTCGCTCTTTAATTTCCTCTATTTGTGTTTACAACCAGGCCAGTCGTCCTCACTGGATGTGCAGAGAACCTCCAGATGCATTTTGCTGAGTGTGCAACAGTGAGAGAGCAACCTGCTGCAGCTGTGGTGCTTCACATCCGCTTCTCTCTCTCTCTCTCTCTCTCTCTCTCTCTCTCTCTCTCTCTCTCTCTCTCTCTCTCTCTCACACGCACGCACACGCACACACACACACACACACACACACACACACTTGGCTAATTCTAATTCAAAAACTATTATGTGAATCACAAAGCCCTTCATTAAATCATATTATCATAGCCAATAACCTTTACCTGTACCTTAACCCAATTTTAACCTTTAACCCCCCCCAAACAGTCTTTAATATTTTGCAATAGGTTTGAGGACCAGACAAAATGTCCTCAGCTAAATATAAGTTCTGGTCCTCTCTTTGTAGAATGTACAACACAATGCATAGACACATGCACACAAAAGTACACGTCATGCACGTTATTACTGTAAATAATTTATTGCATCAACAAAATTGTCATAAAAAGGTCAAAGAAAAAGTGAAGATTTCTAGCCTAATTTTCTATTGCTGGTGTATTTTACATTTTATTGTGTATTAACTTGGCAGACACATGCATTTGTAAAATAAAAAAAGAAATAAACAATGCTATTGCTTTGCATTTGCTTTTGCTGCTTGGCTCGATCGATTAACTTGTCACATAAGATCCTTCAAAGAGAACTGTTAACTGTCATTGTGTTATTACCTGCCTCTATTATGCAACAGGTATTTAGTAATAAATATAACATTTAATAATTTCAATGTTGAGTAGTGTTGCAGTATGCTGTTCAAACCCTTTCTGTGTGTGACATCACAACCACCTTCAGAAAATAATAGATAATGGGCATTCAATTCATTATTCCATTCCATTTAACTATGTTAATGGAATGGAATAATGAATTCAGTCAATATTTAATGCAGTCGTGTTTGAGTGCTTAGGAAGGTGGTTTCCAAAACACCATGTCCTTCAACTAGGATGGTATTGAATTGTTTCTTAAAGTAGGCCAAGGAAAAAAAATCTTGCTTTTAACATCAAGGCCAGGGGACTGCAGATGAAAACTAGCCTTTTTGCTAATTCTGCCTTTTTTTGCATGTGAAATCATGTGTGTTATGAAATTGTATTGTCCCTTTTCAAATAAACAAAGACAAAGATTAAGAATTTCCCAACTTCATTAGAAATTACACTATGGTTCATATTTATGATTGTGGAGGATTTCTATAAATCAGTGACCTTCAACAAAGAAACTTACTTGTATAATCACATACCAACAGGTAAAATTTTTAATGCACGACACTGCTCTGTTTGCATGCTTGTGTGCTAATTATGAGAGAATATAGTAGAATGTTGCTTAAGCTCTGGTAACATTCTCACTGTGAGATTTGAACATTTCCATTAGCTAGTAGATGTGCATCCTCAAAGACCATCAAGTGACTTTTTGTGTTTAAATTTAAAACCATAGTCTTAAAAATGCAGCCGTGATGATGATGATGATGTGATAACATAGGGTTACTGTAGTCTCGCTGGGGCCAGATGAAGCGCTTGCAAATGTAAATTGGCCCACCCATTCAGCATAATCAAATGGAAATTGAAGTACAAATGCACCATTTTATAATCTATGCAAGAAGGGTCATTTTAATTAAACAAAGGCTGATGTAGCAGAATAAATGTAAAAATTGTTGGATTTACAACAGCATCAGACATACACATTTATCAAATCAACATTTATCTATCTGCAAGATGCAGTTATAGACAAAAATTGATTTTCAAATTTAAATGTCAAAAAACATAATCGGAACATATGTTATCAGGTAAAATAGTGGAATTAAAACTAGCACTAACAGTTTCAATTTTTTCATTTTACCAACTCGGCAACCATCAGAATTTAGTATCACAAAGATGAATTTGGCCTTTCAGGAGTTTCCGGAGTCAGGTCATCAACAGAATCACGGAGAAGAAAACTGAGAGGAAGAGGAAGCAGGGAGTGAAGGCAATCATTTTGGCAGCTCCGTGAAGTTCAGGTAAACAGAGGGCCTGCTTCAACATTTGGTGAGTCTCGGGATTGAGGCCTGGAAATCATAACACATGGACTCACAGTGGAAAGAAATATCTTCTATTACATCCAGAGTCAGGAGATCTTACCATGTTGGGTCCATTCCTTCCATGCATGCAGAAATGCTGTGTCATGTTCGCCACCAGAAACTGCTTAATGTGAAATATGTTGATAAATTATAATGTCACCTGCAGTCAACTACAAAAAGGTATCTGCACTCACCCTTGGAATGTTCTGTCAGCAGATGTTTCAAATCCTTGAGGGCATGGGTGAGGTTCTCCAGCTGATGCTGCAGGTGGATGTTTTCTTCCTCCAGATTGTGGATGGTGTCTTGAAGCTCATAACCTGAGCTGTGATGTGAAACCAAAACTAATACCCAAAAAATGGTGGTGAATTGCCAGCAAGAAAACATTTTGGTTAAGCTAAGGGGTCCCGCTAAATGTTTTTGTTGCAGCAAAATGTTGATGGAAGTGGCAAAGTGTTTCAAAGCATGAGGTATTTCTGAGTTAGAATAGATTAATTGGAAGCTAAAAGCTCTTTGCCTAGAGACCACTCTAAAGGATCAATTGTTCTATTTTGCATCCCAAAGCCAAATTGCATCAAAAACCTGTGCCTGTGCTGCTGTGACCTATCAATGGGAAAAGCTAAACATTGGCAATATTTGTTCATGTAAATTACTGTATAATAACATCTTTATCTGTCATTTGCACTGCCAATCCAGCTGTACAATGCCCCATCAAAATCCGCCATTTATTCTCTTTGTTCCAGTAGATGCAGTCAATTTTACTTGTCTCTTCCACCATAACAACATATAAGGCCCAACGGCAAAACCTTCAGCTCTTGCTGCAAGATCACGAGTCCATTGATGATGCTGTATTCATGCCATGGCATCTGTAGACCTGCTCCAGGAGACAAGGCTTGCATGTTCACTGTCAATTTTTAGGAGTCGTCTATTCTAGGCAAAAGCATTACATGACACAATAATGATTTTAAAAAATAAATAACTAAATAAAATTCAACCAGGCCCTTAAATAAATATTTTTCTTGTGGTCCATTTTTTGCTTTTTAAAAATAGTTTGGAGAGAGATTGCTGTGCGGATAAAATAGCTAAATATAAAAACATAAACAAGGAAAATATTTAATTTAATGCATGTATTACGTGGTAATTTTAAAACGATTGAAACATTGATACATTTATTATTATTATTATTATTATTATTATTAGTAGTAGTAGTATTAGTAGTAGTAGTAGTAGTAGTAGTAGTAGTAGTAGTAATAGTAGTGTCTGCGGTTCTTCTTCTACGTCAAGAAGTCTTGTTTGCGCCGGAAGTTCTTCTCTGTCCTTTTATCATCATCCGGTTAGACTTCCGGTCTCCAAGCGGTTAACATGGCGACTCACATGTCGAGGTGTAGACCCTGGAGTCGTGTACACAGGTAGGATATAATTTCAACAACATTAGTTTTGTGGTTCATGCTTATCTCTATTATTATGTATTCTATGACAATGCTCGCACGGACAGCAGCGTTGTTCCTCATGTTTAGGTCCTTGTCGCTAGGTTAGCGTTATGCAACATGTATCTGTCAAACACACTATTATTGTTTTATTCTGTGTTGCTTGTGTCTAGTTAAAACGTTGTGTTTCAGAGGTTTGTTATTCATAACCAGTTTATGGTCGTTGCAATATTTTTACGATAGAAAATCTATGTTATTCCTATGTTTAATTGTTAGTGGATCTATTTTAATAGCGTGCCCTATTGTTAGCTTGAAAATGATTGTCTAACTTGTCTAACGGTTATGGGATGTAAATGTTTGTGGGGTATACTTCCTTTAGGCTAAGCTTTAAGACAATAACACTTCGTCACGGTGCCCATATAAACTTTTTTTTTTTTTTTGCAAAGCTTCGGCGTAACAGCTTACAGAAAATATAGCAGCAGTGGTGGTGGCTACCCAAATATCTCCCTCTCAACACCACTGCAAGGGCTGCCCAGACCTGTGTTTGCCTCTGTGGATGGTCAGGAGAAATATGAGACCAAGATCACAACACTAGAAAATGGCCTCAAAGTCGCCTCCCAAAACAAATTTGGTCAATTCTGCACAGTTGGAAGTAAGTTGTAATAGTACTGTTCTACTAGTGCGATTGTTTCTGGCTTTAGTAAAATATGTGTTCTTGCATTTCCTTTAGTTTTAGTAAATTCTGGATCTAGACATGAAGCAAAATACCCCAGTGGAATAGCACACTTCCTAGAGAAACTTGCCTTTTCTGTAAGTATTTGGATTTAAAGAACATCCAATACAGTAACTTATTCATTTTTGATATTGAAAAAACAAATCCTGCTTTTATCAGTCCACTGCTCAGTATGGAAGTAAAGATGAAATCCTTCTCACTCTGGAAAAACATGGAGGAATCTGTGACTGCCAAGCATCCAGGTGTGTAACCTAGAATTTTCCTGTTAAAGAATATGCCAAAAAATCCAGTTGTTGCATCTCTGGTACATCTCCCTCCCCATATTCTTGCAGAGATACAACCATGTATGCAGTGTCTGCTGAAGTGAAAGGTCTGGACACGGTAGTCAGCCTTCTGTCTGATGCTGTTTTACAGCCACGCCTTCTTGGTAGATCAACGTCTTTATTGTTATTGAATGAAAATTACTGTAAATAGGATTGTCTTGTTTTACACAATGTGTTTTGTGTTTATATGCAGATGAAGAAATTGAGATGACCCGAATGGCTGTGCGCTTTGAGCTAGAAGATTTAAACATGAGACCAGACCCCGAACCCTTACTCACGGAGATGATCCATGCAGTAAGTCAGATACAAGAAACAATTGAATTCCCTTTTTACCAGTAACACAAACGAGTTATAACAATCAAGATAAGAAAATAATGATAATTATTACTACATTCATAACAGCACAATGCAGAAAAAATTGGTCAGAGTAAAGGACAGGACAACAATCATATTTGCGTTAAAATAAATTTGGATTTTTCTTTTTATTTAATTCTGTTTTGCTGTTTTCTGACCACAAACCCCATCCTAACTCTTCTACTGTAATCTCCCTTTGTTGTCTGATTAGAAATTCTATTATAACTTTAATATCCCGGTTGCTTCCAGGCTGCATACCGAGGCAACACTGTTGGCCTGCCACGCTTTTGTCCTGTAAACAACATCGACAAGATTGACAAGGGAGTTCTTCACAGCTACCTGCAGAACTATTACTCTCCCGAGAGGATGGTGCTGGCTGGAGTGGGGATTGAGCATGAGCAGCTCGTTGACTGTGCCAGGAAGTACCTGCTGAATGTAAAGCCTGTTTGGGGAACGAGTTCAGGAGCCAACGTAGACTGTTCTGTCGCACAGTACACCGGAGGCATTGTAAAGGTGAGTTTATGGTATTTTTTGCTCTTGCTATTTGAGACCTTTCCTGGAAATAAAACTGATGATATCATGATTTATTAGATAGAGAAGGACATGTCAGATGTCAGCCTTGGCCCCACCCCAATCCCAGAGCTCACCCACATCATGATTGGCTTGGAGAGCTGCTCCTTCCTGGTGAGTGCTTGTAATATTTGTCTGCTGTCCGCCTCTAAACAGCACCCTGATGTAAGTGTGTGCTTATATGTATTTTGTCTTGAAAGGAGGAGGATTTCATCCCCTTTGCAGTGCTGAACATGATGATGGGTGGAGGTGGATCCTTTTCCGCTGGTGGACCAGGGAAAGGCATGTTCACCCGCCTGTATCTAAATGTGCTCAACAGGTACCAGGCTCTGCATAACGTCAGTTGAATATCAGTCATTTTTAAAACGAAGCACATTTATTTTTTTGTGTTTTGCTGGTATTCTTTAGGCATCATTGGATGTACAATGCCACCTCTTATCATCACAGCTATGAGGACAGTGGTCTGCTGTGTATCCATGCCAGTGCAGACCCCAGACAGGTGGTTACAGGCTCTTGATAACAGGGTTGACATTTCTTGTTTATTTGTCTGATGAGCTGCATGATTGCCTGGTGCCACAGTTATTTTGCCAATCATCAACAGGTGCGGGAGATGGTGGAGATAATAACCAGAGAGTTCATTCAGATGGCTGGCAACGCGGGAGAGGTAGTGGCATTGTTTCAGTCTGACAGCAACTCGGCTGAACTCTAGCCAATAATATGTACATGGATGTTCACGATTCTCTTTTTATTGATGAACTCGCCAGATGGAGCTGGAGCGGGCCAAAACTCAGCTCAAGTCCATGTTGATGATGAACCTTGAGTCGCGGCCTGTGATCTTTGAAGATGTCGGCCGTCAGGTTCTCTCCACTGG
Organism: Takifugu flavidus; assembly: GCF_003711565.1. Taxonomy (NCBI): domain Eukaryota; kingdom Metazoa; phylum Chordata; class Actinopteri; order Tetraodontiformes; family Tetraodontidae; genus Takifugu; species Takifugu flavidus. Next base: position 4,826,381 of record NC_079524.1, on the reverse strand, counting down.
ACGGAGGAAGCTGCCCCACGAACTGTGTGATTTAATAAGTGAGTCCTCAATTTACCAAAGACTACAAAAATATCCCTCGTAAATGTCAAAATGACATGAGGCATACTGTATATTTTTTGTTTCACGCATCTTTTCTGTGTTTTCGCCCTCAAGGTAACGTGACGGCCAGTGATATCAGGAGAGTCACCACCAAGATGCTGCGCAGTAAACCCGCAGTGGCAGCGTTGGGAGATCTGACAGAGCTGCCCTCCTACGAACACATCCAGTCTGCTCTGTCCAGCAAGGACGGACGTCTACCCCGCATGTATCGCCTCTTTCGATAGACCACCTCCACCACAGCTGAGTCTGTCATAACTGTAAATGCAAAGGACTTGAAATATCATCTAGTGTTCCTTCCCACCATGGAACGGACAGTTCACTGTGGGAGGGGACTAATACCCCGGCTCTTGACTGAAGGAGAGTTTTAAAGGAGTTACATTTTAGTACAATAACCTTCACTTACGTACATTTGGGGGGGGTCTGTATTTATTTTGCCTGGAGGGACAGCCATATTTCAATATTTGAAAAGAGTTTTACCTTTAAGGGAAGATTAACCCCAGACCCAACTTTGTTATTGTGTATGAACATAAAGTTAAGTTCATTCAGTATAAAAGAAGGGGGCAAATATATGTGGCAGTTTTGTACTAACATATTTCTTTAAATATCACTTTATGGACAGGCACAATAAAGAATATTCATGTCTTCTCATGTGACAAACCCCTGAACTGTTGTTTCCCAAAATCATGGTTCATACTAGACTGATTTGTTTTAACATGAGTCCTTGAAGCAATTATCAAAAATTCCTGAAAAGCTTCAGGAATAGTTTAGATTTGTAGGAATAAATAGGATTGAAGCTGTTTTTTCAAATTTGGCCAGGAATATCAGGGGGTTGACCTATTCCTTATAAAAAATGTTTCCTTTATTGATGTGAATTTTAAAGCCAAACATATTTCCACAACTACTGATAACCCACATGCATATGTATTGTACAACGATCTCAGTGGCATCTGTATCCACCAATAAAACTGCGTTAATCAAAGTTGCACTGAAGTATCTTTGAACAAAAACAGCCATTAACGTCTTTAAAACTTTTTATTACACAATGTTTGAGGTGGTAATGAAAGAAGGCCTTGAAAATCTAAATGGCCCCACAGGCACTTTGTTAGACAGTACAATGCTTTTTTACAGCTCATTATTGTTTTAAATATAATAATGAAATGTCACACAGTAGTGATCTCATTGGTAAGGCATTAGGATATTTCGGTTGAGAAAAAGCAAATCAAAAAAACATGTTGGTAACAAACTTGAGAGGTTTTCAAGGCATTTTGACAGTAAAATATTAGACACGAGACAGCGCCCTCTCGCTTCTGGGTTGTATTTAAATAAGGGTTAATAAATAAAATGCCAGACTTCTGCTGTCATTACCTCTGATTCCATGACTAACTCGCACACATTTTATGAAAATGGGGTGTAAATACTGACACTGGAGCAGCTAAGACAACTCTGGATTCCCTTTAGTCCCTTTCAAACTGCCATGTTTCATCTCCAGGTTTCTGGCACAGTACTTTTTTGGAGAGCACACGTTTCAGCGTTTAGGAGACGGTACAGATGGTGCTGCTACTTTGGTTCTTCATGGCCTCCCTCATTTTTAGCTCTCTGGTGATCCTCCTCCGGATGCCCTCCAGATACAAGCCTCGGTCAAACTTTCCAGCACACAAGGGAATGCTACAAGACCACACAAGTTAGGATTTAAATTAAATAACGAGACATTAACTGAATGCAAAAGAAAAAAGAAATCAAATGTGGAACTGACTCATCTCTGCCAGGCTTGATTTTGACCTGAAAGACTCCGATGACGGGCCGGTGGTCCGACGTCTTAATGTTAGAGCAGCTTGTGTACTTGATCACTTTTATGTCCTCGACGTATCTGCTCTTGAACAATATTCTGTCCTGTGAAAGGAAATATGACATTGCTGGCATTCGAAGGGTGCACAGGTCAAAATAAACATTCGCAGCCACATGTATGAAACAGATCTGGCCGAATTGTTTTGACGTACTGTGTATGAAGGAGTTCTTTGTTTCGAGGTGCTGTCATAGATATCGCAGCCAATGTCGAATTTATAGGTGGGCAGGAAGTGTATCGGTGCCTCCTGGAAGCCCTCAAAAATTGAACCTTGACAGAAAAGAGCCAAGATGGCAATCACTGCAACAAACTGAATGTATTCAAATTTTCCTCTTGATTGTAGCTCAAAGCTTGTCAGCATACCATCCTTCATAACATTTGACAGTTGATCGTGCTCAAACAGGGGGCCCATATCTTCCCCCATTATCCCACTTATGATGGCATCCACATCGACTCGGGCCTTACTCAGCCGAAAGTTGAAATCTCCAAACCAGAAAATTTGGTCGAATCTGGTGGTGACGTCAGCTGAAATTGAAAATTGAAAGAACGTTTTTCCATAGACTCACGCTAATTTAAATATAACCAGTGCTACTTAACAGTTGAACAAATAAAAAGACTTGATGTGCTTGTAGTGCTTTTCTGATGTTGTTTTAAAATTCTTACAAGGTCTCGAGTGGAAAGGATTAGCATCAGGAAGCCCCTTTGGAAGATTTAGTGCCTCAACAATCTTGTTGTAATCCAGTATTCTCTCGTAGACTTTTGCATCTCCAGCTGCAGAGAGAACAGAGTAACATTGAGAAAAAGGTGTAAAACAGCATGTTGAGAACATAAGTCACTGCATGCCTTTTACTTACAGGTAAAATGGGATGTGATAAACAGGAAGGATGTGCCGAAAAAGGTAAAGGCGATTCCCAGAGCGCCTTTAGTCTTGATCTGAGAGATGATCCTAGTTGTGACCGTGGCATGCTCTGCTTCTGTGAGGGACCACAGGATAAAATGTCAAAACAGTTTAACGATAATGACAACGCAACCGCGACTCAGAACAGGAACTCACCTGAGCAGAACCATATGAAATCCCTTCTCACGAACACAGTCAGATACAGAACGCCATGCGATGCCCCATACAGGAGGATGTAGTGAGGTCCCAGAGTCTCCTGAAGACGGATCTCCCACTCTCTCCTAAGTGCAAATTTACAGTACATCTAAACACCCCCAAGCAGTTGTAATAAGGACTGGTGTTAACATAGAACAAAACGAAACGGACCTGTCAGGACACCCCTCCTGGACGCCAATAATGTAAAAATCTTGTGCAACTTCACAATCTGCTGGCAAGAGGAGATCATCCAAATTGGTTGGAAGTTCCTATAAATTAAAAGAGATCGATTACATTCCAGTTGTTGGAAGGATTTGAGCAAGAAATTCCTTTTTAAAAAAAATTTAATTATTAAATCTTTGCTTAGCGAGATGCTAAACAGTCTTGTTTTTCTCCTACCTTTTCTCCCTGCATGTTCCATGTGGCTACGTAGACGCCAACGCTCCTGTCCGGGAAATAGCGGTCCAGTTCCTCAGCTCCAAGCAGGGCACCAGTTCCCAGCAAACTGCCCTCCAGGAAACTCCTAAGAGATTCACAACGAAAAGGGACATTTTCACGCCTGTTGGGGGTCATTTTACTTTATGATGCAGTCAAACACATTATGATTCAGTCAGTTTTAAAAATATACCCTGCTGATGCTAATGTATAATTCTGTTGTGGTGTTGCTTGTGACTGGGTATTAAAGAGACAGCTTTTTTTTTTTTTTAAACTCTCTCTTTAATTTTTCTGCATTTGCATGTAAAAGGTCTTCTGAGGACAATTATCCAGTTGTGCACTGGTTTATTTTTCTCTTATAGTTGCAGAGGGTAAAAAATATCCAGTTCTAACAATCTTGTACTTTAGGAGACTGAAAATGCTGGTAGTGTTCAAACATGGACCACAATACAGGAGCCTGTCCAGTAATCTACACTGTAATCAGACAACTGTACCTGTTCCTCACATCCTTGGGTTTGATGGGGCTGAGCACACTGTAGGTAGACTTCATAGAGCTGACAGAGGCACTGTCCGATCCCATGTTCCCCAGAAGCCGGCTGTCACTGAGGTTCCTGTGAAGTTTTCCCTTCTTATTGGCTAGCAGAGCATAATCTAAACAATCCCTGTCAATCCTATTAGCTGCCCTTAAATTGGCTGACTCAAAGCTCATCTCCAGAGCAGGCAGTGGCCCTGTAGGCTGCAATGGAGAGAGACGCAGCTTGCTGGACTTCACACGGTGATCTTTGGGACTGCTCTGCTGGCTGTGTCGCCCCCTTTCATAATCAGACAGGCTATTATCTCGGGTCCTGAAGACTTGGCTCCCTGTCATAAAAGCAGAGAGGGATCTCTCATGAGTTTCCAGCTCATTCTTAATGGGGCCAGCACCAATGAGAAACTGTTCACCTGGAGTTGGAACAGTTAAGTCCTCTTTGAGTGAATCTGTAGAAGAGCCAGTTGGGTCACTTAGACTCTCCTGACTGTTTCTCAGCCTCCGGGTTCTCACAGTCCTTTCCACTGAGCCTTTTTTGCTGGTTTTTGGCCACCTGGGCTGTGTGGGTGGTCGAGGCTGGTATAGGCTGAGGTCTCCCTCTGGATCCCTAGCAGCAATTTTCAAGGCAACATTTGTGTTCTTGCAAGATGTGGTAGCATCCTCTGAGGTCTTGATTTGCCTGTTGGTATTAAGGATTGACTCCCCTTTACAGGCTTGATGGAGAGGAATGTCCTCCCCATTGTCAGCCATCCTCTCGTCATGTCTGAGACCAAGTTTGGTCTGTAGATAGGAGTCTCATCGCTCACTTTTTTGACCATATAACAAAAAGAGGGGAAAAAAACAGTACCATATTCAGTATTAGTATCATAAACAGTATCACATAACAGTATTGGTATCATATTAAGATGCATTACGATGAGTAAATCTGTGCTAAGTACTTTAGGAAAATATGAACTTTTCTTAAATTGGGAAATACATTATTAGATAAATAAAGAGTTTTATTTCGATATGCTCCGTAACTGATTATTTTTGTCCCTGTTGGTAGAATTTGCTCGGCGGCTTTTGCTACAATATTCATTAGGTGGATTATGGGGTTAGGATTATTGGACATTTATGATTCGAATCTTTACAACTACATATTGTGCTTTATCTGCGCCACCGTATAACATTGGCTTTTCACCTTTAACATATTTCCTCCAGTGAAACATCTTTTGACGCATAAAGACAACGACATTACAGAACCATCTAGCCCGAGATTAGTAGCTCATTCGATGCTAATGCTATCATTTACCAGCTGATGTTTCGCTGGATTCACAACTCGAGTTTTAACATACGTTTAACCACATAGTGCCTATATCAGCGACGGTGAACCCAATGTGTTAAATTACAACGGCAGCTTACCCTTATTGTTGTTATCCACGGATACGGGTAAAAAATGATCATGTGTAGCAACGCAGATGCTAACTAGCTAGTTGACATTTGTAGTTATAACCAAATAAATTCGTGCATACGTGTTTGAGCTGTCGCGTAAATGGCTTCGTGTTTATCGTTTGGGAGCAGAGTCACTCATGTCGTGCTGTTGTTACGATTCGGATTGACGAAAATTAAAGTAGCGCCATTACTTCCTTAGCAACGTTTGACAACATATTTGTTACTAAGACAAGAGAGCCGCTAAAGAGGTAGATTATGTCCCACCGCGCCTCTTGTGGTGAGATGTGGAAATACATGTTATTAATGCATCAAGCATTGGTTAAAGTAAATAAATCTTTGCATAAATGTAAATATTACAAAAATTGCAACAGTTGTAGATGGGCATTTATTTCATGTTCATTTACATATTGTCTGATAATCTCTTTTACATATAGTTTGATGAAATTCACTTATATATATTTGTGATTTTAAGAATATCACTTTTAAAGCAGGCAATCAATTTTTACTATTGTTTGTTGTAAAGTATAAAATCAGTAATAACAATTGTTCTGAAAATAATCTGCATAATATATCTCAGGCCCATTACCTATTCAGGCCCATTACCTATTGTGTGTTAGTGAAAACCCGCCACTGAATAGATGATATTGCTGACCAACCAGGGTAGCGCATAATGAATTGTACGCCAAAATCTGACCTTCAATCATTAACCTTTCATCCTTTCTGACCTACTGTGTTGTACGAGAAACAACTTGAATGGATTTCTGCTCCATGCACCCCCTCTAAATGTGGACAATCCCTCCACATTCACTGCATTTCTATGGCTCTGCTGCTGTCTCAGGGCTTTCAAACAAAGCCCTGTGTGCGTGTTAGGTATAAAAGGAAAGGGTTAAACCAGGTAGGACACAGTTTGGTCCAGGATCAGCAGCTACAACAGCAGCAGAACACCCAGCAGCAACATGACCTCCACTGGAATGAGCAACATGAGCAAAGTAAGCTATCAGTTTTCATTTTTATCTCTGCTGCTAATAAGGATGACTAAATGTTTTCACGAACCTATGCCAGTAAATAAATCAGTGTTGTTTGGCTCCAACCAATAGCTGATCCTTAATCCTAAGAAACTTTAGCAATTTTGTTGTAACCCTTGAATAATGTTTTGACAGTTTTTTGAGAGTGTGCTACCCTCAAGTGGCTTAGTTGGGTAGTACAAACAGCCTGCTGTCAATAATGCCAGTGCTGCATCCTTTTACTGACATCTGCCTTAAACTCCTAGATCATCTTCTACGAGGAAAGGAACTTCCAGGGACGTTCCTATGAGTGCAAGAGCGACTGCCCTGACATGTCCTCCTACCTGAGCAGGTGTCACTCCTGCAGGGTGGAGAGAGGCTGCTTTGTGGTCTATGACCGTACCAACTACATGGGAAACCAGTACTTCCTGAGGAGGGGCGATTACTCTGACTACATGAGCATGATGGGAATGAGTGACTGTATCAGGTCCTGCCGTATGATCCCCATGGTGAGATAAAATGAGTTCTGCCAGTACTGCTTACCCTGGACAAGCCAAATAACCCTGCTCCTCCTTCTGCTCTGCAGCACAGGGGATCCTACAGGATGAGGGTCTACGAGAGGGAGAACTTTGGAGGTCAGATGAATGAGCTGATGGAGGACTGTGACAACATCATGGACCGTTACCGCATGTCCAACTGCATGTCCTGCAACGTGATGGAGGGCCACTGGCTCATGTACGAGCAGCCCCACTACAGAGGCAGGATGATGTACGTGAGGCCCGGCGAGTACCGCAACTTCATCAGCACCATCGGAAGCAACATGAGGGTGACCAGCATGAGGCGTATCACCGACTCCTGCCAGTAGACTGACAATGTGCTCAATAAAGCTGTTGTAAAATTTTAAAACCTGAATTGTGTGTCCTCATTCCTCACCAACAACCACAACTCTTTTTCAACATTATCAAAAACGTCTATATTTTCAGCACCTTTTTCACTCATAAATGGGATTTTAGACTAAACCGATTTTCGTAAAATTGATTTCCATACAAAACTGGCAGATTCATGGAGGGGGTGGGGGGGTAGGGTGCCAATGGGAGGAAACACAATAGCTAAATAATTTATCTTTCTCTACTCTTGGGTCAAAACATTTGCCATGATATGGTTTAAACATGCTTAACAATGAAACAATGAGATTAAATTTTTTTAAAAATCTACATATAATTAATCCAAAAATTAACGCATTAACGCAGTGGAGTAAAACTAAAAGTTGTCCTCACAATGTAATGTATTGCATTATTATAAATAAAAACTTAAGTACTTTAAAAGAATACTTAATACAAGTCTAACTACATAAAAATGATTCAGATACAATAGCAATGGCAGCTGCCAGCATTACAGTAATAGAATAATGTCTAATTATAAATTTAGCCAGCAGTATGAGTTGTGTCCCAAAGACCAGATATCAGAAAATAAATTTCTTCCCAAAAGTATAACACTTGTAGAAACTATAAGGATTCCGCATGTTGTATAAGGAAACATTTGTCTATAGATAGTGAGCATCAAAGAAGTGTACATTTAGAAGGATTCTTAGTAAAGTGGTGTAGATTTCCACTTTTGGTGCATGTTTTGTCGTGTGTGATGACTTCTCATGCACCACTGAATGGGGGTTGATTTAAAGCCGCTGACAGAGCTGCTATCGGGGTGGAGGACGTTTAGTCTGAGCGGATATCAAGCTGTTATGTCTGCGGCGCAACAGTAAACTTGGAGCCAGTTGCATCAACAACGGTGGAGTTCTGATTGCCTGATTATATTAGCGCTGCTTTCCTCTGGCCTCGCTCTTCTTCACTGTTGTCTCAGAGCATAAATAATATTTCTGGAGCATCTGGGTTTGATTTGGCTTGTGTGCCTGTGTTTTCTCCAGTGCTATTTTTAAGATGTCACACAGATTAAGCAGAGTCGGGGGTTGATTTTCACCAAAATCATCTTGTTATGACAAAAGATTGATGTTTATTGCCATGTAACTTATACAGACAATGTGGAGGGGTTTTCTTTGTTTTTTAAAAAAAATTTAATTTAATTTTATGGAGCAAACTTAAAAAAAATCCTTTACACTTTTTTCAAAGTGGGCCATTGGATTTAAATTCAGCAAGTGACTTTTTTGGGCATAAATATGCAACCAAATCCTTATTAACTTATTATTTACAGGATTAAAGTATAGATGGGCATATTTGCAGGCCTAATTACTGTACATCTACATCTATACAGGATGTATATCATGCTGCCTTTTCCTAGCGAGGTAATTTAATGAGAATAGGATCTAAAAGGCACATCTCTCCCCTTCTCTCTTTTTGCCATCTTCCTCATTTTTTCCTGTCTTCCTCCAGAGAGCACCCAATGCAGCAAGTGAGTGTGGAATCAATGCCCTGATACGAGGTTCAGCCTAATGAGGATCAGAAACATCTTAATAAAGACCCATAATCCACCACTTAATCCCTCATTACAGAATCATCTGCATTCAGTGGTCCTGCTCCACGCCGCAACAGCGACGGCACATTCGGGCCCATTATTCTACTTCTCCTCATCTCTCACCCAGGGCAATGTCTCCCTTTGTCTCCCCTTGGTGTCAGTTATATTTGATCCGCTCTCATTAGACTTTCAGAAGAGATGCGGTTGAAAAATGCTTTTGTGCGCACTTCTGTATCTCCTGTCTGAAATGGAAAATGAGACATATGCCTAATGAGGAGGAGATGGACTGGGAGTTGCCATCACAGATAGTGTATTATGAGCTGAAAGTGCTGTGACCGATGCCATTAAAGGACATATTTTCCAGGCATTGTTGGGGATTACGATTGTCTGATGGGGAACAGAAGAATTACTCTGAAGTGGGACAGATGGATTAAAGTTCGAAGCCGATCCCAGGAGAGGGTCTGCGTTTTGTAGTTTAGTGCAGCATTAACACAAAAGTTAAGGGAAGTTTCAGATGAAGTTCAGCTGAAGGGACTTATCGCCAAGATGTATGTTAAAGAAACATCTGAAATTAGCCCCAATGGCAGACTCCACTCTGGTCTATTTCATTTGTGGAAAAAAAGGATATTTTCTGCAAGCCGTGATCCTTATGAGGGTTAGATAATTAGCCCCATGTAGGTGCAGATAAGGGAGATTCCATAAATCCCCTCGTTTGTAGTATTCATTATTAACTCATATTGAGGTGAGTAGGAGGTGGATAAAACAAAACAAATACAACTCATTAAAGGCACCCATGTGGGTACAGATCTCTAGTATGCCAATGCAGAACCATCGTTAGTCAAAAAAAGGCTTGGGCCTGGATATGAACACAGATCAAAGCCTGCTGGAGTTCAGCGTCTTTTATCCCGAGGTGGGATTCTCCAAATCCGAGCCTCTTTTTTTGGCTCATTTCTGACATGGCGAGGCGCAGGAAAATGACTATGCTGGGCAACCGCAAATCCAGAGATGAAAAACGATTAAAGATTTCAATATTGATACACCTGCAGCTTGTTGTTGCTGTAACTGATTTGTTCTGCAAAATACATCAGAGTCCTTGTGTAGCTCTATAACACCATTGACCTGATTTTTCCCATGATTTTCTTTTCTTTTCTATCATATTGAGAGTTGGATCTCCTCATTGAGTAGCACAGAGTGTCTCTGTGTATTGTGGGCTGTATGTTCAATGTATCTTTTCTCACTGGTACAGATTATAGGTAGGAATGAGCCCCTGCTTTGCTTGACCAGTGCAAGCGTCACTTGAGTCTATTTTAAATCAGCTCTTTTAATTATCACAATTGTTTCATTGATGCATCCTTTAGTCCCATTCATTCTGAAAGACATGGTTGAATCTGTTTTTACTTTCTCTTTATCGGTACTCTGTTGTTATTATGTATTGGTTTCACTATAAAATATGCTCTTTTTCGAAGTGAAAGTTTTTATTGGGATTCTTTTATCCGTGACCTTCACTGACCTCCCCACAGAAAGCGGCCCTCAGAAAGCCACCCCCCCCAGGCCTAAGACAGGGGCAGCAGAAGCCTCCAGATGATGTTTTGCTGGAACAAGATGGGTGTAATCCACACCAGTCTCCTGCCTCGTTTTCACTCTCATTTGCAGGTCTCACCTCTGCGACCCACTGATCCCACGTGTGCAATAAAGGCAGGATAATCTGTCTCCACAGGTACGACGGCTTCAGCATGCCCTGACGACTTGATCTCATCTTGGCAAATGACTCCACATATGCCTCCTGATAGGTTTTTTTCTTCTTCTTTTTTTTCTCTGGAAAGCCTGCACAAACAGAGGCAGGTGCAAAGGTTTTTCTCCTCGGGGCAGCTCACACATGTGGCCAAGTCCAACCGCCTTCAAACGGAGAGGGACACGGTGCCAACAAAAACACTGTACTTATCACGACCGATAACATCTGCAGCCAACAGACAGCAGGCGCATGTTAGGGCCTAAGGCGCTGGAGCAGCATGCTGCAGGAGCGGCTGCAATCACATCAGAAACGCACAAAAACACAGAGACACAACGATAACATCCTGTCCTGTTAATAATTCACATATTGGTTGATATTGTTTTCTTAGCGGCGTAGACACAAACCACAAATGTGCATGATTTTATATCTGTCACATCCTGGATTTCACTTGTCATGACTCATCCAAGGAAGTGATGAATTCAGGCTGGATTTGGCTTGGATTCGGCAGAGCGGCACTACTGGGGACATTGGTTACACTCCCCCAACATGCACTAGTGCACTCACCCTGCATTGGTCGGGAGGAATGGGGACAAATTCACCTGACCTCTGCTCTGACTTGCTCATTAGTTAAAGCAGATATATCAATACCCGACAACCCGAATGAGGTCACTCCGATCATTCCTTTAGCTCTTTAGTTTTTGGAATTATTGATGCTTTAAATATTGAAAAATAACCTTATCTACAATGCAAGTCTGTAACCAGTAAACTTTATTGACATTTTTAACCACTGTCTGTAGTTTATTAACCCGCATTCAGTGATGTATTTTGAGGAAATCTCTGGCCTGAAAGTCTGTTCTATTGGATTAACCTCAGACCTTTGTCAAATTATCCAGTCAGGATTGTTAAAAAGGTAAACATAACACAAATCAATGAGTTTATGTGTTGATTACCAGGGTGCTACTGAACTACGTCAGTCATTAAAATCAGATTGTTTACAGAAAATAGTCCCAAATATATAAATATATATATATTTTTTACATTTTGTTGTGTACCCTCCCCGTGACCCCGAAAGGGATAAAGCAGTTAAGAAGATGAGACGAGACATATTTTTTACTTTCCAACTCCCAAGGGATAGAGGCTCCATTTAAATAAGACTGTCAAACAAGAGGTACAACACGGCTGCGCTCTGTGTCAAAGCATGCTGAGCTGACCTCAGGGTCAAGATGTTGATGAAGTCCTAATGACTTGCAGTGACATCTGACCTCTGTCCTCAGTCAGGACATTTAATAGAACCTCACTAGATCAGCTCCACGTGGTTAACACAGAATGAAAGGCTGGTGGAGGACACTGGTATAATAAATGATACCAGCTAAAGTTTGGATCAAACCAAAACTGTATGAAATGACAGTGATTAAAATGATAATTATCAAACAATGAAGATTCAACACAACCTTTTCCTAATGTGCATATGGAGTTTGAACAGCTGAGGGTCAAGTCACAAACGATCCTTGGCATAATGAAAAAAATCTTGTTATTCACATTATCTCATTGTAATGGTATCAGATATCAGTATCACAGGAGCCTGTGGCGTGGGCTAAGCTGTTGACACAGCTGCAGTTTGGGTGTAAATGCTCAGGATGCACCTCTCTGCTGCTTGTCAGCTTAGCAGCTCCACAAAAACACAAAGACTGGAAAGATTTTCACCCACCCAGAATGTGAAACCATGTCTGAGAAATGTTCTTTGACCCGAAGAGGAAAATGCTTGTATTGTAGCAGAAAAAAGAACCCTCAACCCCTCATTCTCCACCCCCCATGATTTCTTAATAACACAATCATTTCTCTGCTCATCTGTGCTAGTTATGGTTTTGTTTTCTTCTGAGGATCAAATGTATCTGAAAAGCTTCTCTTTTAGATTTAAAACAGTTTGAGTAAAATCATCACACTTACATTAAAAACTTAAATGGAATATATACATATGTGTGTGTGTGTGTGTGTGCGCGCGCGCGCGCGTGGTGCAGTACTGTCTATTACCAGAAGGGGGCAATTGTGTCGCTATCCACGCTTGATGATCAAGCTTAAACAAGATCCTCCCGGTCTGCAAAGCACACTCACAGGATCTATTTCACAAAACCAAACAGCTGAAACGAGAGCTGACAAGGAAGTCAAAATCGGACCCTTAGTCACCAACTGATCCGAGATTCCAATTTTTCTCGACTTTGGTAACGTCTATAAAGTGTCAGGGAAGCCCTGTAGGCATCCAAAAACAAAAGGGGAGCAGAAACCAACCTTCGTCTCTCTCTTACTTTGCACTGTGCTCAAGGTTTGTGCTTTGTGTGGCTGTAGGTGTTAACAGTCAGGAACAATGGTGTCAGATGGGTTCTCCACTGGGACAAGTGTATTGAGAGCTAAATTTAACAGGGTTATATAGGTTTTCTGTATTGTGAATACACGTTGGGGGTCGACCGGTTAAAGGATATCCTCTCTGCAAGGTGTAACAGGTGAGGGATGTCCTTTCCAGAAGAAGTAATGGGGAAATTATTTCTCTGTTCGGGTGAATAAAATAGGGAAGCAGCCAAAGAAATGGTTGTTCTCTGAAAATGTGCTCTCCGATGTAAAGTACAGTGTAGTAATTTTTACATGTGTGTGTTGTTACAAAGCCATGCAGGAATGGAACTGAAAGTAAATCCTTCTCCTTTCTTTAAACATTTATTCCATTTTTATATTCTAGAAATAACTTGGGCATATTTAACAGTGAAGACTATGATTTTCTTTTTTCATGGAGGATCTGAGGTCATTTTCTGTTTGTTGTGGCTTGTTTAATCATCCTGAACTATCTAGGAAGTCACTTCTTTATTTATTTATTTATCTCCACCACCTCCTCTCTTTTCCCACTAATTCCCAAAGAATGCAGCACAAAGCGAGCGTTACTTTTCAGCCTGGGATCTTAATCATGTTTGTTTTCAGATCATCAGAGACCTCAGGAAGAGGTCTTTAAAGAAATCTACCCTATGGGCTTCAAAACTGGCGTTTTGGTCCCTCAGCGCCATGTTAGAGGCTGCACTCTTGTTACCAAGTCCGACGGTGTCGACAGATTCTAGCGCTGCTTCAAAGAGTAACACAGCGGCTGGAGATGTGTGGCTGCTCACAGGATCCTAATCTGTTCAGAGGAGGAAGGGATCCAATCCGGATCTTTTTCATCCAGCCGCACAGAGACGGGGGCTTTTTCCAAGAGGCCTGCTGTAATACAGTGCATTAGAGAGATAAAGGTATCTCCTCACAGCTGCCTTCTTGCTGACAGACTCTTGGAAAAACCAGCTCGGGGTGGATCTGGGAGGATCCTTTCCTTTTTTTACTGCTGTATCTCATCCACCGGTTTCGTTCTTCACAGCCTCATTCTCCCCTTCAAAGTGCTGAGCTGGACTTAATCTCTTTTATCACTGTTATGATAAGGTGTCTCCATAGTTCATATTGTGCTCTTCACCACAAAGACTTTTTTTTCTACTTTTCCTCAGACGAGCGCCTAATTTATTTCCTCCGCGTCAGAGACGTCTTATTTTAATTCAGAACGAATAAGAAAGTCAGATGCTGTATGTCAAAGATGTGAAAGGCTTCCATAGGGCTTAGGTCAGTTGATGGATTTGTCTATGTCTTCACTTAAAACTATTAAAATCTGTTAAAAACATTGAAGAAATCGGTGGTATTTTTAGCAATTAAATGTCATATTACTACATAACACTTAATGAGATGTTGGACTTCCTTGGAGGACTTGTACATGAGTGTAAACAGTTGTTTCTGTCAGATGTCAGAGTTGAGTCCATTGGGTCGTGTTTTTTTGTAGAAGAAAGGCAGAGTGATGGATGAGAGGCTTCCCCTCTTCACTAGATGGTCAGCAGACAAGCCCGGACATGCAGAGGAGGACAGCGAGCCAGAGGGAAGGGAAATAGCAGCCAGAGACGAAGGGAGTTTTCAGGCCCCCGACGTCACATCTGCCACCAAAACTCCCCAGGGACCTGCAGGGCATGGGAACTTCACTCGTCCCCACCCAAACTCCACCCCCTCCCCATTCTGGGACCAGTTCCTCCACTGGCCTGGGACTGACTCTGGCTGGCCAGAAACTCCAGGCCTCTGGCTTGTTTCTCTGACCCTGTTTTTGACTTTAAATTCATTGTTCATCAATCTTTTCCTTCCTGTCTTTTGCTTCTCATATAAGTCTCTGTGACTTTAAAGTTCAAGTCCTGCCAACAAAAAAAGTGAAGCACTTTCAGGGTTATAGAAGCTATTCATACCGGGCCCCAGTTCAATTAAGAAAAAAGTTGTTATTTCATGCACATTTAACCCCACTGTGGATTGATTTTAGTGCAGTTCATTCCATTTTGATCTAAGTGGATTTAACCTGGAAAAAAGGGGAAAATGCAAATTCCAGCCTCATCGTTGCTGTTTAATGACCTCTGTGGATTAAAATCTGCAGATCACTCTATCTGATTCAGAAGCTATTCTGATCCTAAATAGTTATAGGCTCCAGTGTACTGATGAATTAAAAGACCTGTGTTCCTGTCCACAACACCCTCACTAGAGATTAGGAAACATGGGTTTTTCCATGACTACATCAACACGTTCTGACTCTTTTCTTCTTGCCTTTACTTGCAATAACCTCAAAGCTTATACGCAGCGCCAAGAGTGTTGAGCATCTCGCACTTATTGGACCGTGAGCTGCTGGTTGGGTTTTTTCAGGTCTGTTAAGTGTTGTGAATAAAGTCAGGCATTTCTTTTAGCCAAACCACAGTGGAAAAGTTTGCTCTTGCAAACAGTGTAAGACACACGTGGCTCTGAAGCTCGTGTTCAATGCACAGAATTCATTCAGGATTCTTAAAAAACAATCAGTTAAAAATAATATCATATCACAATGTTAACAAGTCTTTCAATCTGTTAAAACAGAGTGTTCATGACTTTGCAGCCCATATGGTGTGACTGTTCTCTCACCCTCCCTCACAGCAACACTGGGATTATATTGTAAAACACAACTTATAGTTTGAAACAAAAGTGCTATTTATGACTTTTTGTCGTGTTTAAATCAGAGTTTGACAGTCAAGGTTACCATGGCTCATTATCTGCTCCCCTGTTTGCGTGTCTGGGGTAATGCAGCGGTAAAACCCCTGCCAGCTGTTAACAATGGCACGCTGTGTGTAAAGGTCCTGCAAGTGAGTGTGTGTGCACGTACATGTGTGGCAGCTGTTGGGAGCATGTACATCTTCAAGCCAGTGGCCATAACAAGGTCGCCAGCTGCTCCCAGTGCTCAAAGCAGCGGAGCCACCTTCAGGTTTATGCACCCAGCTGCTGCCGTTCATGTAGACCATGACAGCGTGCGCTACGCTAGATGCTCCAGGGTTCATGCTTCATGCGTCTGCGTTTAGGATGTGGGCCGTTAACTTGTTAAAAAAACAGATCACGTGGAGGGCTGTTATGCTGCGGGTAGCCGGGGAAGTGGGCCAACGTCAAATAAAAATAAACCACCTTAATTTTCCCTATACCTTATTAGATTTTTAGCCTTAGACATCATAGACAATAAGAGTCCAAAGGTGATGGTATATACTCTTGTAAAAGTGAACATATCACATCAATTTCATAGAATCTGTCACTCCATTCAACAATTGTTCCTTTTTCTCTGTGTTCTCCTCTTTTTTGCACTATAACAGGTTCTTTTTTTTTAAGGATTAAAAATGTTCACTTGAATTTTAATAAATGCGAGTTGAAGAGTTGAATGAGAAACTTCATTTCCACAACTGAAGAAAGTCAAATTGACAAAACAAGAGATTTCTTGCCTTTGGGGACTGTTACGCTGTTTCTCTGTGTTAGAACAGGTTTTTAATAAGCTATAAAGCCCACAGTAAGCTCAAAGCCCACTGCCGTTGTCACTTGTTGGGCTGTGTGAAGGAGCAGGAGGTCAACATATCAAAGGTGCTAAGTCCTATCCTCCTCCCCTCCAAACTTACACCAGCTTATTTTTAATAAAAGTATAGCGTTACTACAGAGATTAACAACAATTCAACATCAAAACAGACATTGCATGCTTGTCGACGTTCAGGTTTCACAAGGCCACAGTCAAGGGAGTTGATGTGCAGAAGTAGAAGTGTAGTTTGAAACCCTCCCACTGACTTATTATTGACCTTAAATCAGTTCGGAGTGATTGTTTTGACCTGCATGTGGTTTCACTTCCATGAAGATTACAACATTTCCTTTATCACAAAAAAATAAACTGTCGTGTGTCAATGACCGCTGCTTTTGATGCGATGCAGACCTTTAAGAAAGACATAAATTTTACGATTCAGGAACTAAAGGAGGCCTAAAATGCGCCGGTTAAAAATGGAAATTAACAAGGAAAGGCTCGTAGAAAGATCCTCCCTGACTGCTTGCTCATTCACCCTTGTGCTGGACAGAGGCAGCTGGGAACCTTTCAATTCCTAATAACCAACAAGCTCCATGACCCCTGCTTCATCCCTCTTTTTCTCTCTTTATCCCTCGGTTCAAAAACCCGCTCAGTCCAAACTGCCAGCCTCTTCTCGCATCACTCCAGCCAGCTCTCAGCAATTAGCAGAAGGACCAAATGTAATTGCGATGAAAAGACGACAGTCTGTGTGGCTACAGCCGCCACTGGCTCTGCTGTGCCAGCGCCAGACGCCTTGTCCTCAATATTGTCCATCCAGGCACACTAAAGCTCCTTGTTCAGAGAGCAGACGAGAGCAGCAGTGATCAGGGCACCCACCGGCGCATCAAGAGGAGGCTGACCCTGCAGAAGACAGTTCCTTTGGGCATCAAACTGATGGTATTAAATGTGGCTGACAGTATTCAGTGCACACTGTTCTGTTTTTCAAATCAGCAACCACCGTGATCTAAACACCAGACATGAGTCTACGCAGCTGCATGCACACATACTAGTGTAGAACACACATTTCATCCTGAGACAAAAACCCGAAGCAATTTGGAAAACAAAATGATTCTGTGCTATGGCAAAAACGGCCTGGTTATTGCCAGACTGTGCTGCAACCTGAAAACTATTCAACAATTTAATGAACAAGTATGAGGGACTTTCAAAATGGCTGAATACACAAAAGGTCACATGTCTGCTTCTGGTAGCGTGGCTGTGGGAGCTGTCTCGACCTTGGCTCAAAGGGAGGCAGCATAAACCTGAAACCAAAAATGGACAAGAAAAACCCAGAATTTATTCAAATTCAATATCAAGGTGACAGATTAAAGCTCCAACAGTTTCTCCTGACCGGCTGAAAGTGGCGTGAGAGAGAGCGAGCATCGAGGAAGAAGGTGGGGTTTTGTAGGTTGCGAGACACCGTGTCCAGGTGTCTCATTAACACCACCTACTACCACTAGCCAGCTGGAAAACAGAGAAACACACACAGGACGGCTGGCAGAACACCCTAGTTTTACAGTAAGGGAGTACAGCAAGCTGCTTCTAGTTGTAGCTTGGGGTCATTTTTTTAACCAACCATTTAGGAATGTAATACTGGTGATACTGCTCAACAGGAAGTGAAAATGAAGGAAAGAACCTACAAACAGGCCACTTTGACCCACTTGAGTCAACTCTGCATTTCACCACAACTATAACTGGTAATTCACACCGAAGTTGTCAGTCATACATGGCTGCATTTTGTTGCTGTACAGTTTGTCCACACTGGCAATCCCCTTTTTTCCCCACAAAGGAACACAGATGATAACACAAACAATTGTACATAACACAAAATCAGACAGTCTTATCAGAAGCTATCGACCCTCTGACTCCCATTGTCTTATAGTTTAAATTAACTTTCCTCTTGTCAGGTGGAACCTACTATAGGTTCTCACTCTTATATGCAGGCAGGTCTTAATTACAGCTTATCAGCACAGGAACAATGTTCTCATTCAGACCCCGACACACAAGAATCTGGTCCAGAAACAACAAACAGGCACAAAGGCCACCTTTTAATCAGCTATAATCAAATAATAATCAGTACTGGGTTCCTCATTCAGCAACCTAAAGGGCCTGGAGGAATGATTTTGGCCCTGCTGGACATTCCAGCTCTGGCTCAGTGGGTCCAAAAGGACGGACAGAGGCCACGGAGAGGCTGTAAGCAGCCGCCTCGGTCAGCAGCACACTCATGACCAAAATAATATAAAATCAGTGAACTAGGGGTGGGTCTATCTTTGTAAATGTGAACCATCTGATACGCAGACCAACAGGAGACTGTAACTCATTTTTTTCCACTCACACGCAACTGAAATCTATAAATGTCAGTTATGCAAAGTCTCTTGGATCTCTGTTTGAACTATAAACACGTTTATGTTAAAATGATGCCAACTGCCTCTGTGGATCCTCAGCAGTACGTTTCTCCCTGCAGCGTGGCGAACTTGTAAATCATCACCTTTATTGCAAATTTCTGTCAATTTTGAAGTGTATGCGCCCGTTGTACGGTACTTCACACCTCAAAGGCAGCAAGGACAAAGGACTGGTTTCATGAACACACGGCGTCGATACGATTTCCTCTGTCAGAATTTCCCAGGCTCCCGTGGAATTCTGGTTCTCACCAATGATCGTGTGCAGGAAACTTAAAAGATATGAGTTTGGTTTGTCAACAATGCCCAGTCAGCCTGGGGCTTTTGTGTTTGTGTTGTAGGTGTGTATGTGCATGTGTGTATGTGGGGGGGGGGGCAGATTGAGATGAAATAGGATGACAGGTGTCAGATGGTCGAAACAAGAGTCTCAGGGTCTAAGAGACCTGATGGTTGCAGAGTACCTGGGTAAGGTAAACTGAGATGTGAGAATTGTTTTCCTCATGCAGGCAGTAAAAACAAACACAAATTAAAAAAAAAAAAAAAAAAGTCAGATGCAGCAGGTATACTGTGGGAACCTGATGGAAAGTTTGATAACTGTTCACAGGGCAGCCTTAGTTGGGAACCTCACAGGCTTTTTCCTGGACCAGGAAGTTTGATGTTTGTGGACTGTTTTTTTGTTGCTCATCTGGAATCGGTGCGTTTAAATTTGCATCTGAGTGTTGACCAGTGAGTGTGACCAGTCTTACAAAATGAAGACCCACCGTTTCTGCCATTTACCAGTTAGAACAGGAGCAACTTAGGTACCATACTTTGGTTTTAGTTAAGCGAGAAGATAAATGATTTGAAGCCTGTGGAGCTAGTTTAGGGAGATAACTCAAAGTGCATGATTCAGATCAACAGATCTGTCACATGACCCTCTCTCCTGATCAGGGGAGGTATTTAAACCCCCCCTTTTACCTGGTCACTCCTGACCGCTCCATGCTGCTACTGCATTTGCTATCAGAGGATGAACACATTGAGACAGAGCCAGATGCTAAACCTGCTTCTATGCTTGCTTAATTACTGCCCTGCTAATTTTGCATATAAGTGCGAGCAATAAAGTATTTGATTTAATCCAGAGTTGTCTCTCTGAAACGGGTTTGTGGATAATAGTGCTGCATTTGTACTTTTTTAAAATCCTATCTTAACATAGCAATGCACATGTTCTAAACCACTTTTAGGGGGCATAAGATTACCTTACTTTATGGGAAAATATCATCAAGAAGTTAGCTTGGTAATCAATTATCAAATTAAAGTGTATTATCACACTAAAATGTACTTCAAACTGGAGCATTTTTTTAAAAAGAAATTTCCAACCAGAGCACTTCAAGTTGTGAACAAGACAAGAACAAGATGTGTTTTGCACTGGAAAGATATGAAGAACCAGAACATTGGGCCTTTCGCAGGTTCTTGGGAATCTAATTTCTAAATAAAGTATTGTTTTTTTTCCCAGGTTTTTCACTGAAATCGCATAACAGCCATTTTACACAGCTGCTATTTGGGGATTAATGCCACTCAATTAAACTTAGATACATGAGTTTCCCACCATTGTAGACTGTCTTGTCACGGGAGTGAGCTTAGGACAAACAGCCCAATATACCCACACTACTGTATTTGTGGGGGGGGGGGGGGGGCGGGGGGGGGTAACCCTGTGAACTACATGGGCGTCAACCAAAATAAGCAGATATCATTGATGAAGTTGTCCTACCTACACGAAGCTCTTTGTTACTACAAATGCAAAGGAGCTTAAATGCCGAAAACAAAACATTTATTTCTTTCTGGTCTCAGCAGACGCTCCATGGGAAAAACAGCACAGCGGTTGGTTCTGCCACAGAGGAAGTGTGCACTTCATGGTGTTCATTCACCTCAGGCTTGTGGTGAGATTTCTGAAATAGCTGTAATGAATGACAGGTCCTAACTTCTTGGTGCCAGATGTGGCGTTAAGACACTCAGGTGCGTCACTGCTCCACGAAAAAAACCCCAGATTTCTCACTCTTTGTGTGGCACCAAGTCACAAGCTCCCACGATGTTCTCATACAGACCTTCGCCCCACAACTGAGAGGAGTGCTAATCCTCACCCTTCCTTCCCTCTCACAAACTACAATTAAAGTAATCACACACACACACACACACACACACACACACACACACACACACACACACACACACACACGCACACACACACACACACGCACACACACACACACACACATCATTTGGAATTACGGTCAGATGATCCAAACTTTCAGCAGCCAAGAGGACAAAAGAGGACAAATCTTTGAGCAGTAAACCAGACATCAAAAGTCTGGGTAAACACTCATTTTCTGCCAAACTCCCCCCCCGACTGGGAAAAAGAACTAAGAGCAGTACAGTAATTATCGATACTAAATCATTGAATTATTATCATTGTATGGTTTTGCAGGTAAATATTAAGAGTTTCATGACTGAAATCTTATATCAGTAACCCGGGGATCAAGACCTCGGCATGAAGCTATTTTATTCCCATGACTGAGCTGCAGATATTTACCCACAATCCCACAGGGTCATGGATCCAGGCTGTCCAGACTGCACAGTGAAAGTTTGGCTTTTCACATCAGATCCCACCAATGTCGCTGCACCAGCAGGAGAGAGTGATGCATCTTTCTTCATGCGATACCACAATTAAAGAAGTCCTGGAAACTGGAGAACTCCAATTGTTTCTCACTGATACACGGATTCAAAAAGCTCAGAATCGTGTTTCAATGTTTCCGTGTGAGCTCTATATAAATGTCACTACAGCAACTCTAAGGGGCGATTACAATTTTCATGTTACCTTTTCGTGGAAATATTGGCATAATACAACCAAAATACAAAGATTGAAGTGTGTGTCTAACTTTCAGCACTAATGTCCTGAACTTCATGAACCACACCTTAGGCACAATTTTCAAATACTTTCTTTGCTTCATATCCTGTCCGTGCATAGTGTAATGTCTCAAAGAAATGCCATGTGCGCTAATACGGGGCTGGGACCCTCAACACCACATGTAGTAAATGAGGCAGAAATGCCAAAAACACCTAACAGGGAAAAGGTGACGCATAAACTATAATGTTAGGTGTTGGTCCGCATTCTGGAGGGACCGATTCAGTGTCGGAAGCTTTGTTGACATCATCGCTGTGAATAAATTGCGACGAGTGAAGCTTTTGTGCGGCAGATGCAGCAGTATACTATTCTGGCAAATCAGTAAAACCACTGCATTCATGAGGAAAATCTGGGAGGGGTGAACTGGAAAAAACCTTTTTTTTTTTTACTATTTGGGCATTTGGAAGGCAATCAAATTGGAAATAAAGTTTTTAAAAAAACAAAGCAAAATGAAAGAAGCACAAAGAAAGATGAATGATGGAAGGTGCAGGAATTGGAATTGCTTGGTCCCACAGGGATTTCTAATAAGCCAAAGGCCGCATAGTTCCCAAACCCACTTAAACAGCCTTTTTCCATGTGGAAATGCCCCAGGCAAGTGCAGTGTTGGGAAATTAAGGTTTTAGAATGACATAATTATTTTTAAGAAGCCCTTGCATCGTCAAAACACCGCCACTGGTATTCATTTTTCCGTTTTCACTAAAATGCCATAGTATTAGGAACAACATGTTTTTGTACAGCAAATGGACAACATAAAAGGTGACATCCACAGAATCTCAGTGTAATTATCAAATATTTCAGCAACAAAGGATCACTGCTTCCCTGGGAACACAGACAGGGAGGTGTGGCACACCTGAGCCAGGCTAAGTGCATACCTTTGAAAGAAAAATGCACATTGCAGTCGCTATTCAGGGGGCACCTTTCTTATCGCTCATTCATCACACCTTAAAGGTTTTAAAGCAGTGGACAACTTGCAGTGTAGCTCTATTTTTAAAGGATGAGTTCACTCCTCACTGGCGGGGGGACTTTTGAGGAAACAAAGGATGCTCTGCTTGGTTGATTAGATTACAGAGTTGTGGCAGCGTCACAGTTTAACAAAACCTTCTGCAGTTTTATAAATACACTGGCAGTGCATGAGTCAAAATGCTGATCGATTCACTGGGGATGGGGGGGGGGGGTCCTCATTATTATTAAATCTCCACTTTCAAAGCCTGATGTCAGAATGTCTACAGAATGAGATGAGCTACAATACTGTACAGAAAGCATTTTGGGAAACTTGAGAAGCTAAATTGATGCTGAGCTTAATTCATGCCGCCCCAATCCCCCCCTCTCAGTAAACAAAAGAAGGAAGCGGCCCTGTGTGACCGGCTTGCAGTGACTTCCTGTTTGCGATTATGAATCCAAAAACAGAAGCAGGGTCTCTAGACCTCCCACGACTCCGTTTCACTCAGGGACCCGCTGCGTCTGGCTGTCTGTACAATGTGCTTACGTAGCCATGGTGCCACAATACTGGGAAGCAGCTGTGGGAGACACAGCAGTGACAAACGACTGTTGCTGATGGAACAAAGTTAACCAGTTATCATCACCATTGCAATTAGCCTAATTTGTGGACACACTCCTGGAGCTTTTAAAACATACTTTGTTCCAGTGTAATACCCATTAGGTAGAAAATCAAGTAAAATATTGATCACCATTAATTGACTAATGACTCTGAGCATCGCCTTTTCAGTAATATTTTAATATCTACGGAGGGGTCGTGTGACAAATGCTAAAAGCATTTCCTTTGATGAAATCAAAGCAGAGTCCCAACATTGTTGGGCAGCCACCTCCTTCTCTTCACTTTCCAGAAAAGCTGGAGCCAGAGACCCTTGCCTGCCACCGGCCAACATTTATGATTCGACCATTAGGTCTGCAAAATCCTCCCCTCTCAGGAGAACAATGTGGCGGAACCAGGATACATTAATGCCTGTTTGAAACGCATACGGAAATAATACGGCCTCAATACAATGGCCCATTTTCCTTCCCCAGGTACGCTTTGTGTCCGAGTGATAATAAGTTTATAAGAACTGTCTCAGTGGGGCCTGATAGAGATTTAAACAATAAATCAAATACTGGGTGTGAAAGCTGCGTTACAGTGACTTGCTTTGTTTTCTGGGAAAAAGGATAGACGGACAAAAGAGCAGAGCCAGAAATGCTGGAGGCCCTTTATTGGAAATTAGAAATAAGAGGAAATGAAAAGAAATGGGAAGCGATTTATCATGTGGTATGTTCACACCATTAGAGTATTGTGAAAACATCACCATCAGCAGCAGTCGGACTGAATTAGAAGTGGGAAAACAAATGTATTGTTGCAGTTCTAGATAGATGGAACAGGGCCTAAATAGTCTTGTCTAATAAAGTAGCATCCCTGGGGGGGGGGTGGAAATAGAGCGGTCAGTTTTTTCCCCATCCAAAAAGATCGTTACAGGCCTGTGAATTTGTAAGTAGTAAACAAGACTAAAATTAGAAATAGCTTTTGTGATTTAGGAAAAAACAGAAGAAGAAAACAAGACCACTGGGCTCCGACTAGGACGCTCGTTTGGGGCCACCCATGGGAACTCCTGAGATGCTCGGTGACAATCCGTGGGAGAGTCGGAGACAGTGGTAATGAGCGGCAGGAGCCGCTCTGTTGGTGTCTGAGGGGATTAGAGAGGCTCGCTTTTCAGTGCTCGCTCACTGTAAGTGTCGGGAGGGTTTTCACAACCCGCCGAGAAGACGTTTGCAGACAATAAACATGTCGCACTTTGAGGATGACGTGGAGGCGAGGAGGGAAGTCGTTCCCGGGATGAGCTGCCTAATGCCACCAATGTGTCTGATAAACACCTGGAACACCTGGAGCGTGCTCTTCTCTAAAAAAGTAACACATGTAACAGAAAACTACGATCAAAGAGGATAAATAAGTGAACGTCCACAACATCCTGCCAGTGCAGTGAGTTCCACAACATGAAACATGTGGTGGCTCGTCTGCCGCTGCAGGCGTCTCGCCACGCTCTGGCCGTGACAGGAGGCCTTTATGCAAAACTAATATTAATGTTGCATGTCCCTGGCAGAAAAACAGACTGTTGATGCTGCAGTTGAACCGTTTTTTTGGTTTGTTTTGTTTTGAATCCAGTCACAACTGGCAGTTAGCTGGTCACGCAGCCATGCACCACTGAGATATTGATCATATCACCATATACAAGCGTCTCCACTTTTTCATTTTTTTTTTCAGTTTAAGTACACAGACAGCTGCTTCGCAATCAAATTACAAACCTGCACGTGATTGGATGTAACGTGTTCACCCACACGGTCCAAAGCCGGTCAAATGTGGGTGTAATTGCTGTGAAAACCCGCTGTCATGAAATATCATAAAGGATTGCGTAACGTGAGACTGCAGGAGCACCTGTCACTTAACGACTTGGGCGTGAGAGCGTGCTCTTTTCTTTAATATGATCAGAATATTCCTGTGAGTGTTTAAACTGCAACGTTACACTATCAAGTCTTCGTGATAATTACACCACATGAATGCAGGACCCTGAGCAGCGGCCCCTGTGTTGCCAGGCTGATAAAGTGGAGCGCCTCTCTCCATCACCAGTCAAGGGCTCAGACCCCGACCTCCAGGTCAACACAATGAGAAGGAAATCAAGACAAATCCTGTTTACTTGCAGACTCACAATGCGATACAATAAACAGCCCCTTCCTTTCCCAACAGTCGGCAATAGTACAATATGGTATGTTAATGAAATAGTGCTTTTGATGGCATGTTTCAAGGACGGACACACAATGATGGCCGCTGCTGTGAAATAATGTGCTTTTTCAGACATAATGTGGTTAAAAATGAAACACCATCCACTTTTGACTGGGCTTTATGAATTAAGTCTATATTTACACGTGATTCTGCTTTGTTTCAACAGCTACTGGCTTGTGTGAAGGCTAAAAACCTACAAAACTATACAACAAGCTCCTAAATCTTATCAAGCACATATTCTAGGGTCTCAACACAGTGTAGTTGTATAGTAGTGTAGTTTAATGCTCCGCCATTGTTGGCCATCAGTAAGAATACAAAACTGACTGGGCCACTCAGCTGAAAGTGTTAATGACAGAATTACAGCCTTGGTTCATCTAAGCTTGAGTTATTCATTAACGTATTAAAGTATTTGTTCCCTCTGTAGTCCTTGATAAATGTTAATAAATCAGCAGCTGACCCTTCAGTCATAAATCTCAATTTACATCGTGTCACCTGTTTTAGGGCTTTTAGGCAAATCACACGATTATCCTCTCCACATAATTGTCTGATTTATTGTGAATGGTCATGGAGGGCATGTGAAATGAATGAGAAGTCAATCTTATCTCCTAACTGATCTCCAAACACAGGTGTTCTTGTTTGGTGTGGTCTACCTGTGCACGACAGTGGTTACCTGTGTGAAGCTGCTCAGAGTCTGTTCACAAACCACCTGATGGGATTTTTCGCTCCTCCTTCTGCTGACTCAGCAGGGGAAGCTTACCCCCGAGTCAGCAGTTATTTATCACTGTCGAGAATCCAAAGCGCTAAACAGGTCGGTTCCCAGGCTTTGTCAGTTGGTGCTGCCCTGATAGGATCGTGTTTGGTCCACGCAGGCTAAAATTTAAGACGATAATATCAAGCGGCGTTGGATTGGTTTCTCAAATCCACTGTTTTCAGAAAATTGGACCCTTTCACTTAAATCGTCTCTGGGAGTTTCGAAAACATTGTTAACCCATGATAATCATAAGGACCCTGTTGGAATTCATAATATGGAAATATTGAATACATATTAATGGTAAAGTCTTATAATTTAAATGCTGTGTTGATGTATTAGAGCATTATTAAGGTTATGATCGATCTAGTTGGATTGATGTTGCCTTTTATTGGCCCATTTATTTGCAGAGGCAACAAAATATAGAAACAACAACAGCTATAATACCAGTAGCTTATTAATTGATCGGTAAAAGTTGTAAACGTTACCTAAAATGGCCCCAAAGTGAGCTAAAAGGCCGCCCCTACACACAAATCCCCAGAACGCCTGACTATAATGTTAAATTAAAGTTAGGGACAGATGTGAACAACCTTTTAGGTGTTTGGAACAAAAGCTGGACAGTAGCAAATGCAGCGGTGGGACCGTCTAATTGCTGCAGAAAACCTCACATTCAACCAATTTTATTTAGTTGTGCGTGCGTGCGCGTAAAAACCGCCCCTCGGAGGGCAGCAGCGGATGGAGAAGCGTGCGTGCGTACGCGCGTGAGAGAAAGAGCGAGAGAGAGAGAGTTTGTGTGCTTGTGTGTGTGTGTGTGTGCGTGTGTGTGTTTGTCATTCCCAGCCCGGGGTCTGAAGTGACAACACCTCATGCTCGGAGATCACACAATTTCTCTGACCGGACCTACTGGACGAAGACGAACCGAGACAACTTTCTCTTTTGTTTTCATCGGACGCACCGGGCGACACTTTATCGGATCTATGAAAAAACCCACGTGGATTTGTATCACCAGGAGGAATGTATATATTTTTTGTTAAACTAACTTTCTTGTTGTGGCTGATAGCGCGTGCAAAAGGTGAGTGTCGTGATTAAGGGCTTTATTTTTTAACCTCATCCAAGGAGGTAAAGTTTGAATTGAACCTGTTGCGTTCACCTACTTAGCAAGACTCTCTAAAACTGAAGCGCGGCAGTTTCCTCCAATTTTCTGAAGGCAGAGTTTAGTTTTACTTTAACTTTTGTTGGATTGAGAGATCGACTCTGTTATTTTGCGGCGCTTTTGCACACTTTTGCCGACACACATTCATCCCCTTTCCTCACCTGCATGTAAACGCATGCCTCCACAGTCTGGGCGCAAAAGCGTGTTTTTATGTCATGGCAAAGCCGCGTTACTCCAAAAGTGTCACATTCTTTGTGGATCTGCCAAACTAGTGTCAAGAGCATGCCCAAGATAAAGAAATGGGCAAGGATAGCCCCTCAGGCTCAGATTTACAGAACATTTCCTTTGGGTATTTTCTAACCCTTCTGGGGAAAGTGTTGAAAGAGATTTGTTGGGGTTTTAGGATTATCAAAACGTAAAAATATTAAAACTTTACAATCTGCAGGTCTAAGATGCTCCATGCCTACGGCGCCTTGTTTGAACCAGGGGAAGTGTGAAGCAACTCTGGATGGAAACGGACAGTGCAGGTAAGCGTTCACCTCTGGCTATAGACACGTTTTTTTGGAGTAAGACTGCAAAGTTTTAGAAACTTCCCAGATTTCGATGCACTGGCTGAGTGGACACTGAGGACGGCTCACTGTGAGACGGCGTGTGAGTGCCACCACACTCGGCAGCCAAACTCTGGCGGCCCTAAATCTTTTCTTTCAGGGAGCGACAGCTGGGGTTGCTAGATGCTCCGCGACCATTGTTCTCCGCTGCGATTAATTCAGTGTGACTAATCTGGGTGAGGCTTCCCAGAGAGATCCCCAGACCCTGTCCTCTTACAGCCCCCCCTCCCCTCTCCTGGGATTTTGTCCCCTCCTCAATGGCCTTCAGTTCTCTGCCTCATTCTCCCGGACAGATGGCGTAGGCTACATGTTTCTAACCTGCTAAAAATGGAGACAAGTCCGTGCGTTTGTGTGTTTTTGGTCCTCACATAAGCCAATAAGCCTCAGCGTTTGATTT
The DNA here is from genome assembly GCF_003711565.1 of Takifugu flavidus. Taxonomy (NCBI): domain Eukaryota; kingdom Metazoa; phylum Chordata; class Actinopteri; order Tetraodontiformes; family Tetraodontidae; genus Takifugu; species Takifugu flavidus. The sequence continues at coordinate 4,797,823 of NC_079524.1, read as the reverse complement.
GCTGGCAGTGGTGAGCAAATGATGTGGCCGCAGCTTTTAGTGTTGCATGATGCCCCCCCTCGCCCCACACACACACCACCACCACCACCAGCACGTCTTAATTTGGTCTGGTTCTGTTGCTCAATCAGACGCCCAAACCCTTCGCCCCACCTTCTCCACCTACTCACTGGGCCACAAAGCATCATTGTGTTGTGACACTGTCCTCCTCCCCAGACTTCTCCAATTAAACATGGAGATGGACATTCTCACAGTTTGAAAAAAGTTTGAGCGGGCACTCCAGGCTCAGTTAGTAGCTCCGCATTTGTGTGTGTGTGTGTGTGTGTCTACATGTGTGGGGTTCAATAGGTTGGGGATCGACTTGCTCTGGGATCTGACCACAACGTTGTGGGTACATTTGATGGTAAAGCCTTAATTGTAAGGGTAAGGACCGAAGGATGGGTTAAGTTTGGGGTTAATGCATAAATTAGCTGTAGTTATGGTCAAGGTTAAGGGTTTGGGTTGGGCTGTGAAAATGAATACAAGTCAATGGTAAAGTCACACCCCTGTTTGGGGGTCTATGTAGTTTTTACTTTTAATATTTTCAGAGGTCTCTGATAACTTGTAACTTGTAAGAAAAATATGCGTAAAGCAAGTTTTTTCTTCTCTAAAGATACGATATGAATCATCATTTTAACTTAGCTTAAATGCTGGTAAATGGGAAGAACCAGCATGTCATCTAACATAATAAACTTTTAAAATGTACAACTCTAAAGGCTTGTGCACATGTTGTGGCTTGTGTATTCACCACATTAGCATTTTTATGCTCAGATTAGCGCATTATCTCACTATCTAATCAAATCCTGGTACTTGACCGCAAATTGCAGTGTGGTTTCATACGTAAATTTCTGGAAAGCGTTTTTCTTTTCCCTGTGATTGTAAAAAAGACTTTTTGCTGGTGGACCATGATTAGAACATTGCCATTCAAAATAAACCAAATATGGATTCCGTAAACAATCTATGCTGCAGACGTTGGTCAACTTCTGGAACACATTTGTTTTCAAAGAAACATGTTAATCTGAATATAAAATGATTGGATGTTGAGAGATTCAAATAAGTTTCTGATTTACGCTTGGCTCTATTTCACAAGTATCAACATTTGAGCTAAGCTAAACAAAACAAGGCGATTTTTGTTGTTTTCCTGTTACTAGAGACAAAATAATGACAGGAAAAGTTGGTAAAACTCTCCGAAAGAGATGACATGGAAATATGTAAACTGTGGAAATGATCGCTTTAATGGGCAGTGACTGCTTTTTAAACTCAGTTAATACGTGTGCTAATGTTGTAGCTTTTACTGTGAGGGAAGGGAGTGGAGACAAGCAGACTGATGTGGAAAAAAAAATCCAACCCACTTGATGGTTGAGTACTAGAAAAGTGGGAGAGACTAATTGGAATGATGTGATTTGCACATACTGTAGAAGGATTTCGTTCATCAAAGCGCTACAAACTTGAAGTACCATCTCAGCCTCTGCTAGCCAGACCTTTTAGGTTCTTGGCTAAATGTCTGTTGGCCTTTTTCGCTGATGCCATCGATCACTGAAATTTGAAGAAATAATTGTAACCAAGTGGATCCTGCTTTAAGTATAGCAGTAAGCCATTCTTGTTGTAGTAATTCTTCAAAGGAACGTGTTAAAGGTCCCTCAGTATCAAATACATTATTGATTTTTAAGCTCATAAAAAACAGCTTAAAAAATGCTGTCAATTATGAACTCACAGGTTTTGTTAGAAGCCAAGTATGTGGCCTGGGATGTTTCAGTTTTTTATAGAGATTCCTACTTGACATGCCATACCATAAATACCATCTCCTCATCATATCTGGCCTTCCTGGCCCTCTGAGATCCTGACCCAAGTTTATCTCCAAAGAGCTTTGAGGAGGCCTCTCTGTCTACTGCAGAGGGTTGGCAGCGGGAGGGAGCGATCCAGACCGGGCAAAATAACTCTCAAATTCCAGTGGCACAATAACCAGAATCAAAGCATTTCTTCACCCTGTCCAGATAGATGATTTGGGGAGTTGGGGGGAGGGGGGGGGGGGTGTTGTAGAGACTGGCTCCAAGGGTGAGGAAGGATTCTACAGAGATATTGCATACCATTATCATCAGTTAGTGAGTGTGATGAAAATATACAACTTCTCTCTGGCAGCCTGTTGACTGCTGGGAGTCACATGATGAGGAGGATTTAGAATTTGGGCCCATAGTTTGGACCGATAAGGCCAGCCATGAAAGATGTGCACATACTGCTGATAGAGAAAATGTTCAGAGATTTTTTATCTGTGTTTACATGAACCATTGTATAGTGCATGGCTTTATTCAAGTTTTTGGATGATATTGAAGCATTTTAGATTTTTCCAGCTCAACAAAAAAGTCCTTTATTCCCTCTTGGCATGTGCGGCAACTGCTACAGTATACATCCACTTCAATGAAAGTGAGCCCTTGTCTCTCAGGTTGGGCAGATTCCTTAATGGCACCTTTGTTTGCTCTGGTCAGACGAGTCCGTCTCACCACCCCCACCCCCTCCCCGACTCCACAGCACTCCCCCTACAACCTTCCATTCAGAGTCAGGAAACAGCCTCAGAGGGTCCTGGGGGAAGAAAAGGTGCTGTATCTGATCATATCATCGTTGCACAATGAGTAACGCAGAGCGCGAGTCTTTTATGAAGCCGCTAACTGCAGTGTTGAGTTCCCTTCAGCAAAAGTCTGGCAGGTTAGAGCCCCAGAATAAAATACAGTACTCTGTGGCAGACAACCTCACAGCTAAGGAAAACTCAAACATTGATTGCATGCCGAGAATGAATGACGGCACGTGCGTGAGTGCATTTGTGTGCGAGACAAAGGACAAATTCCAAACCACGCACTTCCTTCTTTCTTTTTCTCCAGACCACCTGTCTGTCTGTGTGTTATAATAACTCAACAACTAAGAAGGTCATGAGTCATTCACAGAGCGGCGTCCTGCATAATGCTCCATGATTGCATTCAGCTCCAAACAGGAACAGTTCCACTTTATCTGCCAGGTGGGCTCTCAGCTCTCAGCCGCGCTCGCTGTCTGCTGGGCTCTCAGACAGAGCATTTGGAGGAAAACTGTCTCGGCAAGCGTAGCGACAATTTCAGTTACGCTGCAAACCTGATGCTACGACTGATAACAGCCACAGTATATATAAAGCATTTAGGTTTACTAAAGGCTTATAAGAGATACAGTATTTGAGCCAGGGTTGCCTGCAAGTATCAAAAGAAAACTTTTCCTTTGATGCTCCCAGCTGTCTAATATTGTGTTATCAATGATAGTGTTGTTATCTCTAACATCTTTACAACCTCAAACTGACTCCCAGGCAGGTTGACGCACAAAATAACTTTGCGGTTGAATGCTAGAATTGATTTCTTTAGAACAGCCCTGCCCTTGTATGATGCACCGATTCGACATCTTGGCTAAGTAACTTTAAGTCATCGTGTACGATAACGTCGTGTCCAGTTACGCCGTCAGCTACACCTTCAGACAGTCTTTGAAACCTTTAAGTGGTTCCCAGCCTTGTAAACCTGGCAGGAGCAGAAGTCATTAGAGCTGTTATGACTCTCAGACCATGTACACACACACACACACACACACACACACACACACATGCGCAGAGTGGTTTATCCCTGAGGGAGTGGTTTATTCCTCTTTCCCATGGGCTGTGTCCATAATAATAATGCTCCCAAATAAACAGGTTCTCTAATGAAGTCTCCCAGATGATGTGGGCTGGCCAGGTCAGTTCTCCTGCGCGATTAGAGAGGAAGGAAAAAAGGATGCATGTAAGGAGAGGGAAGGAGGGGCAGAACTTCCCCTGTAATTTGTTTTACCAGTGGCGCTTTCGTGGTAACACTGGTTGCAGTTCCACAACAAACAACCCTTTTTGTGGCAGGTTCAGTTTTAGATGAGTTATTTTTATTTCAATGGGCTCAATTTGTTCTGTGCAAGTGTCCCAATGGTGTCTCTCGACTGGTGGCCGCACCTCTGCGGTGAACCACTGTATGTTACTGGGAATACGCCAGGGGGAAAACCAGAGGGTGGGAGAAAGGTGAAGACCCCTTGGGCAGCACTTTTAAAACAGTCCAGAAAAAACTAACAGGGAATTAATGCAGGCAGAGGACCAAGGATGAGACAGGAAATGAGAGCGGGTGGTGGGGGGACAGTAGGGATGAGGAGAAGGGGTTGATGGAGGCAGAAACAAGTTCCACTAACACCGTTTGACCCCTGGCTGAAAGTTTAAAGGGAGCAAGAGAGCCTTAAAGTAAAACCCTAGTTTACTGCAAGTTATTTACATGTTTTTGGTCGTGAGAGCTGGTGCTTGGCAACATTGCTGAGACCAAGTCTGAGAGGAGGAGGCAAGAGAAGAGCCTTTACCAAAACGGCTTTCTGGGAAAAATCCATGAGGGACTGCTGAAGTACCTAGAGCTCTACTCACTGATCAATATTTTCAAAAACTTGCAATAAAAAACAGAAACCTTACAGTGAGAAAGCAGTAAATGGATTAGTTGAACTACTATCGTTTTAGGCTTTACTTTGCTTGTGACTGTTGCCGTTGGCATATGGCATCATATATAACAATCTCCATGTTATCCCTGATTTGGTGGGAGCAATCATACAAAACAACACAAAGAATCACCTTAATATGGTCTTAGTGATCCTGTCAGATGCAGAGGTGGAACCAGACACCAATTCTGTCTCTCACGGAGCTTTACGTGGCCTAATAATTGAATAAAAGCACAGCCTAATTCACTAAGCTTCTTAAAACTGATGCTCATTTAGTCACATACAGCTGCCACATACTCTTTCTAGGTTTATATATGTTTACAGTGCACATGTGTAGCCTGCTTATTACGTTCAAAGCCTCATCTGTCCCCATTTGTGGGTGACCTCAGAGTGATAGCAGATGGCAGATTGGCCCGACGCTCAGGAAAACCCCTTTAAAGTGACGCCTGGCCATGGGTCAGATGTCACCACAACATCTGCTGCAAGCCCGAGCCGCCGCCCCGACCCTGCCATGCATCCCATCAGTGTTGTGAGCCTGTTGCCATGGACTACTATAGCAGCAACAGAAGAAGCAGGGATCCTGAAGTATGAGCTGTGGAGCACAGGGACCACGGGGGCAAGGATGTCAGCAAAGATACCAACAGTGTGGTCCACAGAGGATAAATCCACTGCTTTCCTCCACTCTCTTCTATCCAATACCTCTGGAACACCTGATATTTGCTCTGCTTCTGATTTGTGCTCTTCTTTTCATGTCTTCTTTATTTACCTTTGCAGCAGCCCGGTTTACCTGCTGCTGTCGAGATTATCCCGCTGGCCAAGATGGCAGATTTCACTTGTTGGAGCAGCTGCTTTGCCCTGTTTGTTTTGAACACAGTCAAGACTCCATAAAAGACTCGTTGAATCTCTTTTGTCTAACGGACCCTTTCGAATACGTTTGTGTTCTCATTCAGGCAGTTAAGCTCGATGCCCTTAAAGGCTGTTTTGTGCTGAGCTCGTATTTGACAGGCTCCTGCAAGGGTAAAGAGCAAACTGTTACCATTCTTTGACTGGCGTGTGCTACAGTTGACTTACTGCCAGCACCTCTGCCAGACTGTGTTTGAATAGTGTGTCCACACACACCTAGGTGAGTGCACGGGGGGTCTGTCTGTTTGTCTTTAAGGTCCTGGTATGAGACACTGGACTGTTTTGTGAAGAAAGGTGCCCCCACCTTCCTTTTTCATGAACCATGAAGTGAGGCTGCCAGCGAGTGAGTCTTTCTAGTAAACATCAGAATGCCTTTTGAACTGGCAATCCCCCACCCCCCAACATTCTCCCCATCGGAAACTCAACCATAGGGTTTCCAGTTTCCATCCTGTCAGACGTCTTTGTTGCTGCAGATTTTAAGCTGGGCTTTATGCATGGTTTCATACGTTTGGAGTAACTTTAAAGAAACATGTTGGAGAAAGGAGCAACAGAGAATCGAGTCTTATAAATCCAAACTCTTCTCATTCTTAAGCGTTTGTAAAAGAGAAAGGGGTGAGGGGGTTCATGGGATTAGAAGGTGCCAGTAACCATGTGGCTTTGCACGCGGGAGGTGAGGCCAAAAATATGGTTAAAAATGGGGAATTCTGAGCCGTATATGATGAAAGAAGAATCAGATAAAGTTTTTTGTGTGATTTAAGAGGGAAGAGGTGCTGCGGTAGAATATTCCCCAGTCTGTGGTCAAATCTGAATGGGAAAGAAAAACAATGGGCCCACTCTTCCTTTGCACTCACTCCTGTTTTCCCCCCTCAACTTGTCCAGATACCAACGCTGTAAAAACATCCAAATCAAGATTTCCGCTAAAGTAACATTGATTCCACAGGTTTTTTGTTAAAGCTCCTTTTTTTAAAGAATGCATGCAAACTCCTTTGTTTTTAGATATTAATTAATCTAATCATATGATTAGATTAATTATTTTGCTTGCAGTCCATGTGATTGTCCTGTATAGGCTGAAGGATAGTATGGAGAGGAAGGAGACAGAGTGGTGGGATGGAAGGAGGCAGAGTGGTGGGATAAGGGATGTCGGAGGGGAGGGTGAATGGCCGGGGCAGCAGCTGCCGTCTCCTCATTAACATGCGCACCTGCTCCCTGCGGCCTTTTTCCAGCAAGCTCGTGTGGCGCCTCACGACCTCAGCGCCCGCCACTGCTGGGACTTAAACTGGGCCGATTGGCCTTCTAACAGCCAGATCTGCTGCTCATCTCCTCTGATTCAACGCTCCCTGCATAATGCACATGTACACACAGTGCTGGTTGAAGATTCTCTGAAATTATAGGGAGGATTTTACAACAAATTGAATGCTCTAATCATTTTATTAGGGAAAATGCAATTTCTGTTATTCCATTTTATCCTTTCTGGCCAAGTGAAATATAAGGAGTTAGAATTTTGTCATGTTTTCCATTTAGAGAGGTTTCTGTAACCAGTCATTAAAAATCAGCTGGGATGGTTAACATGCACATGCTGTTTTACAAATTTAGAATCCATGTCATTGCTGTGTGGAACATAACCAGTTAAGGGATTTACTGTTCGTGGCGTGCAACACCACATGATAAAGAAAGTCTTTTAATGTGGACTGCTCATGTCTGTTAATTGTGGATCTGGTTTATATCACAGCTTATAATCTTGGAAGGAACTTTTTTGCACACATCAGCCTTTACTGCCATCTGCAATTTTTTTTAATAACAACCTGGATCTTTAATATTTTCATCGTTTCGCAACTTCCTCATTTCCCATTGTTTTTGACAGTGACTGACAAATGTAAAGCCCTGCTGAGCGTAGAGTATTTTCCCTTCAGAAATCACAGGCCCACATGATATGACAAATAAAACTGAGACAGTGCTGCTTGTTTAACCTTAATGTCACAGTGGTCCCAGGCTAAATGACACTCAGGCCTCAGTCTCTGTTGTCTGTGTGGTGGTAGTGGTGATATACCACCACTCACTGCTACTGTTTATGCAGCGGGTAACCTAGCATGTGATGTTTTCTTTTGCTTACCACGGTCCTAAGGCTTCCTAATCCCCTGAGAGGGAGACCCTGTTTAAACACATGCCTGTCCCCACACATAGACCGCTGCACGGTCCCCATTTATGCACATGCATATACACACAGGACCCCCTGGGAATGTTAGGCGGTATGGTCCTGTCAGGCCCTCAGGGCTTACGGACTCGCTGGCTCTGTTCAGGTATTTGAAAGTGGTTTTAATATCGTGGGAAGCCTGCTTCATTACTGTCATTATTCATTTATGTCATTATTTATACATTACTTCATTACTGTTTTAAACATATTCTTTTTATGAATGGTATTTGGTTATCAATGTTTAAATCAAATTTTTTCTGGTATTTGTAGCATCAGACCTTCTTACATTTGACCTATTAAGTCACAGAAAAAGGAACTGGCAAACACATCAGCTCGTGTCAGCTTGAGACAAGAGAAATGTGATAACATCTACATCATTTCATCTGAACTTGCACATTTTCACCTGTTTGATAACCTGTTTTATAAAAATTCTGGCTTTCTTTGCATTTCTGGTGTGGTGGTGGAGAAAATCCCACCTGAAGAGTGAATAATAATGAATGCTGAGATGTAGACGGTGCTTTGAAGTTGCTGCAACGTCCGCTTGGAGCTGAAAAGCGGTGGCATAGATGCCGCCTTGTTGTCAGGATGAGTGTTGTTGAGTGAGAGATGACAAAAGGGTCAGAGCCAGTGCTTCTCAGCCCAGAGAGCCACTGAGTGATTCCACCATGGCTGCTCTTTTGTATGTCGGCCTTTGGAAAGGCTGGATTAGGAACAAGAATTTTAAATACTTCTCTTCTTTTCTTGGTTCTTGCACTATATATACAGTGTTTCTGTACTCACCCATCCTCCATGGCCACCCACCGTTGCAGAAAAACACCACTGAACCACTAAAGTTGTTGAAAAGAGGCCATAATGTAGCAGGCCTGAGGTGTAATACCAAGTCAACAGTTTAATTCACTTTTATAAAATTCATAATAATGTTAAATACATTTTATAACCTTTATATATGTCTGTGTAAAACCTGTGTGTGAGTGTGTGAATGCGGTGTCCATCATCTGTTCTCATTGTACTTGTAAAAGTGTCCAAATGATGTGCAAAGGCCCCCTTTCTGTCTCTCTCTGTCTCAATCTCCACTAAGCCGATATTTACGATTCAGACACAACCTGTGAGAAACATCACAGGCGCTTATCCTCTGTTTCTCAAACCATTTGGTTTTACAGCCCCACACACATTGTTTGAGTGATGAATGCCCTGTTTTAAAGCATAGTTTCCCTTGGTTGTGTTGCCATGTTGTAAAACAGCAAGATGGAACTAATTTGTTTAAGAAAAATGGATAGATGATTGACCTTTTAGATTTCCAGAAAAGGATGACCCAACATCCAAAATGTTGTTTCACCTCGTGAACTTTTCAGCCAGAGTTTATTTGAAAAACCTTGTAATGCTAATTTTAAATGAATAAAGACTGACATTTATGAATAGTCCAATATATCTTAAAAATTGGCATTTATGACATGAGCTTTAGTTATTTATTCCTAATGATGCATTAGTTTTTTTTTTAACAACCACACAAATAATTTTTCCAAAGTTCATTACTTCATATAGGATACTTACTATAGTCTTTACCAATGTGCCAGTAGCTGCAAAGCCACTACAGATTAAGTACTTTCCTTTTTTTTAGGTGCACAGATGGATATCTGGGAAGCAGGTGCCAGTTTCCTGACCCATGCACAACCTTGCCGTGCAAGAATGGGGGCACGTGTCGCTCCGTAACCAATGGAAATACAGTGGACTTCAGCTGCACCTGTAAACTAGGCTTTACTGACCCCAACTGCCAGACACCCATTATCAATGCCTGCATCAGCTCGCCTTGTCTTAATGGAGGCACCTGTGAGCTGGAGACCCTCCAGACATACAAGTGCCGCTGCCCACCTGGGTGGTCAGGTAACATACAACATCATTACCATGAGTACCTCATAATGGGGTAGTAGCACACAGACCAACAGAACAATTGCTTGGTCATTTATTTTATAATTTCTTTACATCCTCAGGAAAACTTTGCCAGCAAGCTGATCCCTGTGCCTCAAATCCTTGTGCCAATGGTGGCCACTGCTCTGCCATCGAGTCCCACTATGTCTGTACCTGCACGCCCTTCTTCTCAGGAAAGACCTGCAAACAGGATGTCAACGAGTGCGATGTGAGCCCGTCACTGTGCAAGAATGACGGTGTGTGCATAAATGATGTGGGTGGCTACCGATGCAAGTGCCCCGCAGAGTACACGGGCAAGCACTGCGATAGTCGGTACCTGCCCTGCAGTCCATCACCCTGCCATAACGGAGGCACGTGCATACAGAAAGGAGAGACCAGCTATGACTGCTCCTGTGTGCCAGGTAAAATCTTCAGATATTATTTACCTTTCTATAATATGGTTGAAGTACAGCTTGAACATCCAAATTTAGAGAGCTGTTTCAGCAAGAACCAGTTAGAAACACCATAAAATCTTTAGCCTTAATGAGGTAAACAAAGTATTTGATCCTTTGGATTCTGGTCTGTCATTGATTTCATATATACCGAGTTTTTATACAGTATGAGTATCGGCCTTTGTCTGTCTCAATAATGATGTCACCTAGAGCAGGACTGTGTGTAGGTATGTCCTGTGCACATCTGCACGTGTGCTTCTGTGTTTCTACAGTGTGTGAACAAGGCAGAGCAGGAAGGGCTTAGAAGTTATCAAAAGGAAATGGCCAAAGAACAACATCCTTTTCACGTTGCAGAGTATTACAAAGCTTACTAGGAACGTACTGTAGGACTGCCCTGCACTCCACTTACCATTGCATGGCTTTTGGTTGTCACTAGTTACAATCAACCAGTTCAAATTAATGGATGAGACAACTTCTCTTTTTTCAGAGCGTTTGAATCAGCAGGGATTGATGGAAAACACTGCAATTATGTAAAGATGCAGCCAGTGAGCATGTTCAGGGTTTACCTAAACTTCTTAAATGTTTCGTAAATATGACCAAAATGAGTTGTGGCATGAGAAGCTCATGTTACCTTTCCTGTCTTGGCTCTTCTTGAACATATGTCACTCAGTAGGTTCCTCTTGTGTTATTATTTGCCAAGTGCACCACAAACCTCAAGTGGGTACAGCTGTCTTTTTTGCCTTCACTTGACAGTTGACCACATTTAACTGTAATAAGGTTTCACCCTTTCTTTGGAAACGTGGGGGGCATGTTGTGTTTAAGCCTGGCTGACACCATCAGCTTAACATGTGAAGCCCGTACTTCTTCAGGGTTCCACCATTTACTGTTTTTCTGGCCATTTATTTCAGGTTTTACAGGCAAAAACTGTGACAACAACATCGATGACTGTCCCGGTCACGAGTGCCAAAATGGAGGAACATGCGTCGATGGAGTCAACACCTACAACTGCCAGTGTAACCCAGAATTCACAGGTTTGTAATTTTCTTTCTTAAAAAAAGAAAAATCAAAAGCCAAAAACCTGAACCTGCTGTTTGAGGATTTAGCTTTTGAATTTTGACCCAAGCTGACTTTTGGTTCTCCCACAGGACAGCTTTGCACGGAGGATGTTGATGAGTGCCAGCTGATGCCCAATGCCTGCCAAAACGGGGGCACGTGTCACAACACTTATGGAAGCTACCAGTGTGTGTGCGTGAATGGCTGGACTGGGAATGACTGCAGTGAGAACATTGATGATTGTGCCAGTGCTGCGTGCTACCAGGGATCCACCTGTCATGACCGAGTAGCTTCTTTTTACTGTGAATGCCCCCATGGCCGCACAGGTATTATTATTTTCTCTTCTTTATTAGGAGACTGAGTCACAATACAGACTTTTACCACTTAATGTTTTTCTGTGACTCCACATCTCCAAGTATTAGTTAATGGTGAAGGCTGACTCAAGCTACAAATCATTAAATCCGCCTGCTGAACTGCTAATAAATAGAATCTTCTTTTATTTTTATCGGATGCATTCCTCCTCCTAGTGAAACTTTTTCAATACTTGCTGCAGTGTAGTTGCTTTCAACATTTCTAAACAGGCATGTGTACAGGCAATCTGACATGTGAAGATTCCTGTCAGAAGAAGTTGTACAAAGTTCCATCCAGCATTAGAAAGAATCTTCATCTTCCTTATTGTTTGCCAGGACTGCTGTGTCACGTGGATGACGCCTGCATGAGCAATCCCTGTCAAAAAGGCTCCAACTGTGACACCAGCCCGGTGAGCGGAAATCACATCTGTACCTGCCCGACAGGATACATTGGTGCCTCCTGCAACCAAGACGTTGATGAATGCTCACTGGGTAAATGCCGTTGCATCTGAGCAGCAAACATCTCTGTCAGTTAAGCAATTTTGTCCCAGCAACATTTGTAACATCTCGGTGTTGCATGTTTTGAACAGGCCCTAACCCGTGTGAGCACGCTGGGAAGTGCGTAAACACCAAGGGTTCGTTCGAGTGTAAGTGCCAGCAGGGTTACATGGGGCCGCGTTGTGAGTTGGATATCAACGAGTGTATTTCCAACCCGTGCATGAATGAGGCCACCTGCCTGGACAAAATAGGAGGCTTTCGCTGCATTTGTATGGCAGGTGAGACAAATTTAATACCGACATCTAATTGCAACCCACAGCTTTGACTCTCATTTATGCTCGGGTTTAATATAATTAGATTTGTCATTGCCTCTAAAATCATGCTGTACAGAATGTGGTCTATAAAGTCTCTTTACATTTGATGCTATTTTTTGTTCCTGTGGTCCTACAAGAAACTATTCGGAATATTGGAACTTCTGCAAAATGGGACCACATGGCTCAAAACATTTGTCTGAAAATATAAGACATATGTAATACATGTATATATATATATATATATACAAATGCAGGGCATCCTGTGTCTCGTTTATGGTGTGGAGTAGTTAATTGCTATTAACTTAGAAGAACTAAGTAAAATCTTTTCTCATTATTACCACATAATTGTAATTAATATTAATAATAGATTAGTGCAACAAGACCAAAGAATCTGAATGTCTCAATGAAACTTTTCTTAATGAGTGGAACTGAGCAATGATGAGACCTAGTGGTCCTTATGTAGCCATTGTTTATAATTAATATCTAAAAGTGGTGGTAAAAAGTGCTTCTCACTGTCTCTTTCTAACCCTCCCATGCTAATTGGCCAGGTTACACAGGGGAATTCTGTGAGATCGATACAAACGAGTGCGCCAACAGCCCCTGCCTGAACAGCGGCACATGCATCGACAAGATCAATGCCTTTCACTGCCAATGCCCCACAGGTGAGGCTGCTGCACTGCTGCGAAGGAGGGAGAGTTGGAGGCCAGGGGGCACAGAGGTCGATTTCCCTCCCTGTACCCTGCTTACTCTCTGTTTTAATCAAACACACACCCACATACACACAAACACCTTCTGAATGGACTCTAATCCCAGCCCTGAGGCAGGCTTACACTGGCCCGGGTAGCCCAGAACAAATACAGCAGCTGAAAAGCAGCCAGGAAAGAAAATCCATAAGGAAAGGACTTGAGGAAGAATAAACTTTCAAACCAACTTTCTCTGTGCACCTGTGAAGCTTTTAAGACGTAGAATTGGCAGCGTGCAGAGCTACGAGTTTGCATAAAATCTACAGGAGGAACAAATTTTAATTAGTCAAGTAGACAAAGTGCAAAAACAAAACAAAGAATTTTTTGCATTTTTCAAGTGGGCTCCTTGGTTTAGAAGCAATTGTTTGCTATTTGGCTATTTTGAGTGGAGACCCAAAGAGGCAGAATTCTTCCTTTTCAGAGAAAAATGGAAGGAGGGAAACTTGAAAGAAGAAGCTAGAAAGAGATATGCCTCAACGGGGAGGCCCCCGAATTACTCAAGTGTGAACACAAGATCGTAACACTAAAGGAAGCCCTGTGTGTGACAGTGAGAGAGGGTTATGTCAGGAAGTGGCAGGACTGCGGTATTGAAACTTATTTCAGGAGAGCGGTTGAAGAGGGGGGCCCACATGGACCGTTACGATAAAGAAGGAAAGGAGGGGAAAAGAAGGGGAAGGGGTCTATCTACCCTGCTTGAGATGTAAATTTGTCCCTCTTGTGTGCGGCGCCTGAGGCGAGGGTCCCCTCTTATTATTTCTGTACATGGAATAGCCATGGAAACCCTGCTGAGGGCCATTGAAATTTCTGATTCCAGCACTCAGGATAAATCCCTCTTTGGCTGCTCAAGACCATGTGTGTGCGTGTGTGTGAGCGCGCGTGAGCGTGCGTCTGTGTTAGATTTTTTTTGTTTGTGATCATATGCATGCATCTTGGAAAGAAAGTCCTTTAGAGAACCTGTTTTTACATCTCAGTCAGGGGTAGCCTAACCGTGTAGAAGCTTTAACAGACAAATTGTTTTCACTCCTGAGGTCCTTGTGTTCCGTCCTCTCATATTGGGCATTATTGAATGATTTTTATTAGTGCCGCAGAGGTCAAAGGGCTGATTGAAGTCTATTCCTAGCATGACCCCCCATGGATCAGCATGTCACATGAACATTTTTTTATTCTGAAAAGAACACACTGCATGCACACAGTCAGCGGTTTCACCCCTGCAATGGCTGAAGATCAAACCACCTGTGCATTCACATGTTGAGATGGGGGGGCAAAACTGCCCCTTCAAGTACGACATTGTACTGGTACGTGACTGAGGGGAAACAGGAATGAAATATATGAGGATGGCAGCAAGAGAAAGGAGAAGACCTGGTGCTTGATTCTGAATGACATTGAGCTTGAAGAGTGTAGGTTGGAGGTCAAGCGGGTTCTTTTTGAGGTAGGGAGAGAGTTGGGGAGGGGGTGTGGAAAAAGGAGTAAAAGCAAGATGGAAGAATGTGCTTTGTGATGGAAGGGTTTTTGGGGGACAAAAGAGGCAACGGGCTCAGTTTGGTGTTGCACTGAGCAGACAGGCCCCTCTTTGTCTCTCATCTCTTGGTCAGGAGGCCTTGCAACTTTCATTCTTTTTTCATTTCTTTCTCTCCCTCCCGGCTGCCCTACATGAGTTAGTTTCCCCAGTCTAATCCCTCCCCTTAATAGCAGCACTCGACATATTCACGAGGGAAAACAGTATAGTTTGTGATGTTGCACAATTGTTAATTTAAAAAATTAAGATTTATGAAAAGCTATTATAATACGGATCTCAAATTGTTGGGTAACAGCTTAGAAGACAGAGAGACACAACTTTTCTATTCTGCACATAGAAACATCTGCTTGTTGTTTTTTCCAGGCTTTACAGGGAACCTTTGCCAGATAGACATTGATGAATGTGCCAGCACACCCTGCAAAAATGGCGCCAAATGCACAGATGGGCCTAACAAGTATACCTGCGAGTGCACTGAAGGTACAAATATCACGTCAAAAGCAAAGGGTTGTTAAACATGTTCAACCGACAGTTAGAAAAGCACAAAGGAAGCCAAAGCAACAAAACATGCCATTTTAAAAGAAACCTCCATTCGTTAGGTTACTCTGGCAGACACTGTGAGACAGATATCAACGAATGCTACTCAGACCCGTGCCACTATGGAACCTGCATCGATGGGCTGGCATCGTTTAGCTGCCAGTGTAAACCTGGATACACGGGCCGACTGTGTGAGACCAACATCAACGAGTGTCTAAGCCAGCCCTGCAGAAATGGCGGAACCTGTCAGGACCGAGAGAATGCCTATATTTGTAGCTGCCCTAAAGGCACCACAGGTAACAAAAAAGTCAGATGCGACTTCATGACGTCTTGGTTGTGGACATTTTACTGAGAGAAATCTTTTCTCTCTCAGGAATCAACTGCGAAATCAACATTGATGACTGCAAAAGCAATCCCTGCGACTATGGAACCTGCATTGACAAAATCAATGGGTACGAGTGTGCCTGTGAACCTGGCTACACAGGTAAGCAACTGGGATTTTATGTATAGTCCTAGTCAATGTAATGTAATGAGTGTTTAACTAGTCTTTTTCTGGAGATGATTTCCCCTTTGAAAGTCCATTTAAACTCCTGTGGACGCGACTTCTGTCTCAGGTGACCAATAGACAAAACAAGTGTTTAAGGTGGGGACTGTCGGATTTTGAGTGTAGATGGAAGCTTGGGGGTGACAGATGGCGAGCGAGCATGTTCCTCTGAGGCCTGACCGGTGTCACTTTCCAGCTCCACCCTGTCCCCCAACCTGCCAGTGTTAGAACACGCAAGCTGTCCTCCTGTGCACAAAGAAGACACACTCGCGCATGTGCACATCGCCTGGGATTTGAGTGGGTGAAAAGATTCCCTGAAAGATTCCTGAAAGTTGAGCTTTTAAAAGCTTGGACGGCGGCCTCTGCTTTAAAGCAAAAGGAGCCGCTTTCACGTTATTGGTGGCACCAGGCTGAATGGCGTCAATCCCTCAATTGGTCAACAAAGGGGAGTCTTTAAAAACCAAATTTTTCGAGAAATGGATAAATGAAATTCCACTCAAATAACTGTCGTAACAGCTTTCTCTGTTGCAGTGTGTTGTAAAAAAGTGAAAAATATTTATAGTATTAAAAATAAACTCCTTTTAACCACCTATATAGTTTGTAATGATATTTTTTTTGCTATAATCCTGTTATATTTGGACATTTTTATATACTGCTCATAGACTAGAGCAGGGGTCATTAAACTAGTCCCACAACACCCACCATCCAGCTGATTTTCTCTCCCACCATGTCATTTTCTCTCCCAACTGCTTTCACAAAGAAAAATGGCATCCCAGGTGAAAGCAGCTCTCTGCCTGGTAGCACAGAAAGTGGCTGAATTGCAGGCCTCATAGGACTGGGTTGATGATGACTGGAGACATGGAGAATTAAACAAAATCCCAAACTATTTAGGAATTCATTGCATCTGGAATACTAACATGTTACATTGTATTAAAAGCATATTCTTTTATTCTAGAGGGAAGAATTATTAGAAAAGACACTAAGATTTTCTTTCTATTCCTCTTAGGGATGATGTGTAACATCAACATCGATGAATGTGCCACCAACCCGTGTCACAATGGCGGCACTTGTGTTGACGGCATCAACAGCTTCACCTGC
The DNA here is from genome assembly GCF_003711565.1 of Takifugu flavidus. Lineage (NCBI taxonomy): Eukaryota > Metazoa > Chordata > Actinopteri > Tetraodontiformes > Tetraodontidae > Takifugu > Takifugu flavidus. The sequence goes on along the minus strand of NC_079524.1, from coordinate 4,781,183 downwards.
GTGTGTCCCGAAGGTTACCATGACGCCACGTGCTTCTCCCAGGTGAATGAGTGCCTCAGCAATCCCTGCATCCACGGTCATTGTGAGGACAAGATTAATGGGTGAGGCAAACTACGGCTGGCTCCTCAAGTTCAAATATTTTGCATCCAGCTCCTTTTATTTCTATTGCTCCATCAAAACTATTTGACGTCTTTACGATTTGGCGTGTGACACACCTATGCCTACAGTATGAGGACTCAAAAGTGTTATATCTTCTCCCTGCCAGCTACAAATGCCTCTGTGACTCTGGCTGGAGCGGCAAAAACTGCGATATCAATAATAATGAGTGTGAGTCCAACCCATGTATGAATGGAGGTACCTGCAAAGACATGACCAGCGGATATGTTTGCACTTGTCGGATGGGATTCACTGGTCAGTACCTGTGCTGCACGCGCCAGTATTTTCTGTATTAAAGTCTGGGACTGAAGTGTGTGTCCTGCAGGCCCAAACTGCCAGACTAATATCAATGAATGTGCCTCCAATCCGTGCCTGAACCATGGGACCTGCATTGATGATGTTGCCGGGTACAAGTGCAACTGCATCCTTCCTTACACAGGTATTAAAATATTGGGGAAATTGTTGGGAATATTTCACTCCCCCATGTGTTTGGATGCCACCATGATATTTGACTACAAGGAAAGATGTCTGGATGATTAAATAACTGTCCATTGAGGTTCATTGGCAAGATTTCCTCTGGAATCGAAGACATTCCACCTTTACCCCTGTGTGATACACAAATATGTCTGATGATGGAGCTGGAAAATATTTTCATGCCATCTTGTGTATTATTTGACAAAAACAAATACGGTGGAATGCCTTGGGGCAAAATGTCCTCTGTGTTGGGTCGTTTTTGGAAAATTCACTGAACTTTGAGTAGTAGAAGGTTGTTGCTTGAGCCAGGGTGGGAACAGGGTGCTTGACACATTTCCTGTTTGCATGCTTCCTGTCTCACAGAAAGGCAAAAGCTTAACAATGGCCGGAAACTGGAGCCAGCTTCCTGTAAGAGTCATGTGCTGTGGAAACAGATAGGGAACTATTTCTACAGGCCTCAGACACTGACAGAACCTGGCTAAAATCTTCTGATAGCATTGATTGAAAGATGATTCTGTGTCTATTTGGGTTGGGTTATCTCCAAGTTCACGACCCCTACTTGATATCACATGGTGAAAGTCAGTTTTCAGTGTTAATTTAATTTTGATGAATAAGGTGTTGGTCTCATTTTAGGAGTGAACTGTGAAACGCTGATGGCGCCTTGCAGCAGTGAACCCTGCAAACGTGGAGGAGTGTGTCAGGAGTCAGAAGACTATCAGAACTTTTCCTGTGTCTGTCCTGAAGGATGGCAGGGTAAATCAAAGCATTTACATATTAATCAGAAGGCAGTCAAACCATTTTTACTTTTTTTGTTGGACGCTGTTCACCTAATTGAAAACCACCTGTATAGTTAATAGCTTAGTTTTAGCATGAAAGTCTTATTTCTATGTTTGTCAGGACATTTTTTAGCCCGTCTTTCTGGCGTGCATTTATGTGTGTGGTTAAATATGTACACGTTTGTAAAAACAATAGGCTATGCATTTGTTCTGTTTTTTCTTAACCATTTAAAGACATCTTTATTTCCATCCCTCGAAGGTCAAACATGTGAAGTGGACATAAAGGAATGTGTTAATAGTCCCTGTCTCAATGGAGCAACCTGCAAGGACACTTTGGGAAGCTATCGCTGTAACTGCAAACCTGGTTTTACTGGACGTAACTGCGAAACTAACATCAATGACTGCAACCCCAGTAAAGCTTTCTCCTTATATTTCCTTTTTAAATTAGCATAGGCTAAACAGACTGAACGTGTGCTTTTAAAAGAAGAGCTGAGTGTCATGCTTCCTACCTCCACCACAGACCCTTGCGGCAACGGAGGCGCCTGTGTGGACGAAGCGAACAGCTTCCTGTGTATCTGCCTGCCAGGATTTCGAGGCACAAAGTGTGAGGAAGACATCAATGAGTGTGAGAGCAACCCCTGCAAGAATGGAGCCAACTGCACAGACTGTGTCAACAGTTACACCTGTACCTGCCCCGCTGGCTTCAGTGGAATCCACTGTGAAAACAACACACCCGACTGTACCGAGAGGTAGGGAGCTCACTGACAAAATGCTCTCTGAGTCTCACAAATTATGATTCTTTTTATAAAGATCACTGGTTTTCCTTCAGCAAATTAATAAAAACCATGTAGTTTGTCTACCACTGCCCCCTCTGGTGGAGCATTCATGTACATCAGCGTACCTCGACATTATTGTTCTCCCATGAACAGTAGTTTATAGACCTTGCAAGATAAATAAGCTAATAATTTTGTATTTGTAAAAAAAAAAACAAGTGATTATAAAAGGTGATCTGCATCGAAGTGACAACCAAACAGAAAGAAAAAAGAATGTAATAATAAGACATTTCTGACATTTTTTAGGGGATCATTTTATTGAAATGGTTTCTGCTTCAAGTTTCATGTTGGTGAATTGAATTTATTTTTCATTTTCCCTGAAGCTCCTGCTTTAACGGTGGCACCTGTGTGGATGGTATCAATACCTTTACGTGTTTATGCCCATCCGGGTTTACTGGTAACTACTGCCAGCACGATATCAATGAGTGTGACTCCAAACCTTGCCTAAATGGGGGCACCTGCCAGGATAGCTACGGTACCTACAAGTGTACCTGCTTACATGGATACACTGGCCTCAACTGTCAGGTAGGGGGCTGTAAAATGCTTAACGCGCCCTCAAGCTGATGCAGTTCAAAATCTCTTCAGTTTTTGAAGCCGCGCTTGTTTAATTTTGTTACGTCTGAATTAAAACTATTCTGCATTTTGCAGAATTTGGTCCGGTGGTGCGACTCATCGCCCTGTAAGAATGGGGGAACTTGCTGGCAAACAGGAACCACTTACAGCTGTGGGTGTGAGACCGGCTGGATGGGACTTTACTGTGACGTCCCAAGTGTTTCCTGTGAGGTGGCTGCCAAACAGAGAGGCAAGACGTGACCACCAGTTTATTAGTTAACGTGTCCTATAAGTCAGAAAATGACACTAGATCAACCCTGGTAAAACAAAATTTATAACTGAAGTTTCTTCTTGCCCGTGTAGGAGTGGATGTTGCCCAACTCTGTCGAAATTCAGGTCAGTGTCTGGATGCAGGAAATGTTCATCACTGCCTCTGCCAGGTTGGATATACTGGAAGTTACTGCGAAGAGCAGGTGGATGAATGTACTCCAAATCCCTGTCAGAATGGCGCTACCTGCACTGACTTTCTAGGCGGATACAGCTGCAAGGTAAACAGCTTAAAAGAACAACACACATTACATCCATATTTGTCTTCTAATGTAAATTAACGCTATGAGTTCTTGTGTTGTGGAAGTCAAAATTCATATGAAACACATTTCTCTTTTTAAATTGTGTGTTCATTTTGATTATAAAGCATTAGTTATTTGTTAGTTGGCGGTGCTTGGTTTCTTCATGGTTATGTAAACTCAGCTAAAATAGATAATGTACTGGCCTTGGCAGTATAGAAGCCAGAAAAGAGCCAGGTAAACAAAATCCACCTCAGTTTCATGTCAAACATTGATTAACTCGAGCTTTTTTCTTCTCTCTACTTCTCCTTTTCTTTTTGGCTCCTTCTCTTCCCTCTCTCTTCTCCTTTATCTCTCTCAGTGCATGCCAGGATATGTGGGGACCAACTGCTCTGACGAGATCAATGAATGTTTCTCCCAGCCATGCCAGAACGGGGGCACCTGCATTGACCTGATCAATACCTACAAATGCTCCTGTCCCCGGGGAACCCAAGGTCAGCAGACCCCACGCACACTCCTCCACACCACTCCGCCTCTCCATCCTCTTCTCCTTGTCTCCACGCTTCATTAATTAGGGCTTAACAGCAGCCGGGGCATGTCTGAAAACTCCTTCTCTCATCCCGTCTCCATCTCTTCCTCTGCCTGTTAAATACTAATTTTTTCTCTCAGAAATGAAGGGGAGTGTGCTCATTTGTAAGATGTAGCCATAATTATATTAATTTAATTGTTATAAATAAAAAGCCCTCTCATGAAGAGGATCAGCTCAATCTGAAGTGTTGGTATATTACCATGAATGACATCCCATTACTAAAAGAATATATTTGAGACGTTTAGTGTCCCTCTTCACCTGCCGTATCTCATTCAGGTGTGCACTGTGAAATCAACATCGATGACTGTAACCCGTTCTTTGACCCGATCACCAAAGAACCAAAGTGTTTCAACAAAGGCAAGTGTGTGGATCAGGTCGGAGGGTATCAGTGCATCTGCCCCTCGGGGTATGTCGGGGAGCGTTGTGAGGGAGACGTAAATGAATGCCTCTCCAACCCCTGTGACCCCCGAGGCACACACAGCTGCATCCAACTTACCAACAACTACCGCTGCGAGTGTCGCACCGGATACACAGGTGAGATAAATGGTGGCTGAATTTATTCCATTTTTGTTTTCTTCAGTCACAGAAAGAATTCATGGGCCTATAATTACTTAATATTGACCTGCAGAGTCCAAATATGGCCAATCACTCAAAGATAGGACAGGCAGAAAATGTGCACTTGATAGATTTAAGAAGTGATTAATTTTCTCACGTTTGACTTTTTTAAAATGAATTTCTTTGTTATGTTTATTAAAATAACTATATATTACTGTTATTTATATATTGTAATGGTTGTGTAGTCACTATTCATCATATCTACTGCTATGGCTCCAAATAGTTTAGGGGTTCCAACAAATTGAATATTTGGAGTATGTATTACTTTGAAATCCTGATTTCATGTGCTTTGGACAAAGAGTCATTTTGGACTGATTTCTCCACAGGTCAGCACTGTGACACTGTGTTTGACGGATGTACGGGAACACGCTGTCGGAACGGAGGGACCTGTGCTGTTGCCAGCAACACCCCACACGGCTTCATCTGCAAATGTCCTCCAGTGAGCATCTTTACAACATGCAGATTGAAGCTTTCTGCATAAAGGTTCATTGTAACGCAAACTGACACTGAACTATTTGTACTTTTTCTCGTAGGGGTTTAGTGGAGCCACGTGTGATTATGACGCTAAAGCATGCGGCAGCCTCAACTGCCGTAACGGAGGCACCTGCATCTCTGGCAGCAAGAGTCCGAAGTGTCTGTGTATGCCAGCCTTTACTGGGCCTGAGTGTCAGTATCCCACTGACACTCCCTGTAATTCCAACCCCTGTTACAACGGTGGCACGTGTCAATACATATCCGAGGCGCCGTTCTACCACTGCGCCTGTCCGACGAACTTTAACGGCCTCCGATGCCACATCCTGGATTACAGCTTCCCGGGAGGGTTCGGCCACGACATCACACCGCAGTCAGAGGTGGAGGTCAAGTGCGAGAACCCGCAGTGCGAAACCTTAAAACACAACAGGGTCTGTGATGCCCACTGTAACAACCACGAGTGCGGCTGGGACAAGGGCGACTGCTCCCTCAACTTCAACGACCCGTGGAAGAACTGCTTGGCCTCGCTGCAGTGCTGGCGATACTTTAATAATGGCAAATGCGATTCGCAGTGCAACAACGCCGGATGCCTATATGATGGTTTTGACTGTCAGAATCTGGAGGGACAGTGCAAGTGAGTGTATAAGTTGACCAAATTCACTTTAATTTAAATTCTGTTCTGCTTCTGTTCTTCTATGTGTGAACAACATTTTAAACCATTCATGGGTGTGAGTCATTACACACACTCAAAGACATATCCATGCAGCACTCATGTCCTTAAATTGTGTTTTTTTTTTGTCAGTCCTCTGTATGACCAGTATTGCAAGGACCACTACGCTGACGGCCACTGTGACCAAGGCTGCAACAATGCTGAGTGTGAGTGGGATGGTTTAGATTGTGCCAATAATGTTCCCAAGAAGCTCGCTGTTGGCCAGTTAATCCTGGTAGTCCACGTCGCTCCCGAACATCTCCTGAACAACTCTTTTGGCTTCCTGCGTGAGCTCAGCCGCGTCCTGCGGACCAATATGATAATAAGGAAAGATGGCAAAGGCGAGCTGATGGTGTACCCGTACTACGGGGAAGAACACGAGCTGAAGAAGTACAACGTGAAGCGTTCAGTGGACAACTGGTCAGAAGTCCCTGGACAGGTGCTGAATAGGGTAAAGAAAAGCTTGTATGATGTGGCTGGTCGGAGCAAAAGAAGGAGGAGGGAGCTGGATCATTTGCAGGTCAAAGGGTAAGGAGGAATATCTGCCTTATTGGCTACAGTTTTAAGGATTCACTGGGCACAATATGTTTCACAATCGTCTGTGTGTTTGTTTTCCTCTCCACAGCTCTGTGGTTCACTTGGAGATGGACAACCGTCAGTGCTTCCAGCAGTCCACTGAGTGCTTCCAGAGCACCAACGATGCCGCCGCGTTCCTCGGAGCACTGGCATCCAGTTTCAAACTGGATGTTCCCTACACTATTGAAGCTGTTTATAGTGAGTGTAAACTTCAATCATGTCTTTTCCTCCTGCATATGTTTTGTAGAATATTCCAGTCATTCATTTGCTGAATCCCTGTATAATATTAAAATCCATCAGAAGACTAGTTGAAAGAGCTTTTGATGGGTAAATATTCATGAATTGCCTGCCAATCATGCAACAATTATGTGGTTTATTTGAGATTAACATTCTTTGTGCTTTTGTCTGTGTTCATGCCACAATTATAAGGTCAGGTGAGGAATTAAATATTACATTAGATTTTACAGTAGATTTGGCGGGACGGACAAAAACAGGTGCATGACCTTTGATGGATTTTATCCACACATTTGTGCATACTTATACACAAGTAAGGTCGACAAATGCAGTGCAGCAGAAGGCACCCATGGGCGGCTCCTAACCTCGGCACTCTTTAATTTTATATTTGTTATGCAGCGGTGAACAAATGCATTTGTGAATCTCATGGCCTGAACAATCAATCCTTCCCTCGATGTGCAAATCCACTGGCTTCAGGCTCCAAAATGGTTAATTGCCGCTACTGAAGTCATCCAGCCCCTACTTACAGAATGTAACACTCAGTCTCTGGTTTGTCTGTCTGTCTTCTAACATGTACACATAGACACCCAGAGAAACTACACAAGTTCACACAGGCACACGCACACTCCGGCACGTCATCCCACAGTGTGAGGGGCTGCTGCAACCTTCACCTCACTGAATGTAATACCAGGACTTAATGCATCTCCAAGGGTTTGGGTTGGGGGAGTTTATCATTTCAAAATCGTTAGCGGAAAAAAAGAGAAGGGGAAAAATTGATCGGGAGTGTGCTAGAAGTTGGGAGTCTTTGTTATCTTGAAAATCCTAATAAATCCTTCGTCTTTACAGCTTAAAGCGCGTGCAGTAATTTGAAGTTCATTAATCCCCCTCCTTTTTTTCTCTTAAAGAAGAAATGGTAAAGTTGTCTCTTGATACCCTGGGTTGAAAAGGGAGAGAGGAGGTGGTGGTGTTCTTTTTTCCCACTTTTTTCTTTTTTTCCCCCCACTTATCACGCCCCATCCCTTTTTTTTCACTTTTTTGATGAAAAGTGGTTAGCACATCTGATTATTACTGAGTAGATAGTAGAAGCTAGCTTTACGAGCGGAGGAGATCGCCAGTCAGTTGTGGTCTGCGTTGGAGCGGTGAACTGAAGGCGAGGACAAGCGGGTCTAGCTTTGCTCAAACGCGCAGGCAGATCCCGCTGTCCCGCCAGGACAGGATCGCGAGCTTTTACCGGTCTCTGCCTTGACCACCATGTCCCTTTTCCTGCCAGGTGATGTGGACCTTCAGCCGCAACAAGAGCTTTATCCAATCTACTTGGTCCTAGCTGGCATAGGGATGCTGGCCTTTCTTGGAGTGGGAATGGTGGCTGCCCGAAAGCGTCGTCACGAGCATGGGCGTCTCTGGCTTCCCGAAGGCTTCAAGACCACTGAGACAAGCAAGAAGAAGCGACGGGAGCCTGTCGGAGAGGATTCCGTGGGATTAAAGTAGGTTTTAGGTCTTCGCTGGTTGGCTGATTCTTTGTGGGCCAGGTGAAGGACTGGTTCAAAGTCACTGGGGGTGACTAGTGAGGAAAATTTAGGAGGGGGGTGCCAGTTGTAGTGTCTATTATAATTAATTGTAATGGGGGCGCGGGTGTGCGAGTCGTTAGGGCGGAGAAGTGGGGTGAGGGTCTAATTAATGCTTTGGTTTTTTGGCACTGATGCACCATTAAAGGTTAGAAGCTTTGCTGAAATGGACACAATCATCTATCAGGATTTCTAACTGGTTTCCTGTGTCTTCATAGGCAATTGAAAAACACTTCCGACATTTCACTCATGGATGTTACCCACAATGACTGGGAAGACGACAAGCATTCCGATGCCAAACGCTTCAGGGTAAGAATTTTACAAGTGACTTTATCAACGGTTTCACTGAAAGATTGTTTTAAATGTGCTCTTATGAAAGTTAAAACTCAGCTTTTCAGCGCTTTTATATTTTCCTGCTTTTATCTGCTTCTGATTTTTAAGTTCCCCTTTTGAACATTGCACTTTATGTTACTGTGGGCTTTAGTCGTCTTTGCTCTCTCCCAGCAAATCGATGAACAGGCAATCCTGGAGGCTGACGACCAAACGGACCATCGCCAGTGGACTCAGCAGCACCTGGATGCTGCTGACCTGCGCGTCCCCTCCATCGCACCGACTCCACCTCAGGGCGAGATTGAGAGCGACTGCATGGACGTGAATGTCCGGGGACCAGGTCTGTGACGTACTTTCTAATCTTGGACTTAAAGAACTCTCATAAGGTGTCACAATTCGTGATATGTGAAATTTTTTTAATGTTTTTTTTAAAGTGTAATTAAAACATCTCTCTCAATGTATAAAATATTTTAAGAAGGTCCGTTAATTATGGATTGTTTTGTAACTGGTGCTTTCACCACTTGTATATGCAGTATATACATTATATACAAAACTTGGTGGGTAAATATAATACATACATTAGAACCAAATTCACTCTGCTCTATTTGAAAGTAGATTTCTTCTAGTCACATTGTGCGCGTGTCTATGTGTCTATGGATACGTATCTGTGCATGTAGGAGTTGCTAAAGCTCCATGTCCTCAGGGTAAGGATCTTCTTCAAAGCAGTCAGCTGGAAGCCAAGTGCCTGCAGGGAAAACACTGATTCCTGATCAGATTAATCATTTGAGCAGTAATGGGTGCCCGTCTTTTTGTTCTAGTCCACATTTTATAAAAATAACAAATACAGCATCGAATCCATTAACCCAATTTTGTTTTAAGCGCCACATTTCCTGCAGAAGATTTTTTTGGGAAAGAGAACCAAATCAAATAGCGGGGTTAAAACCTTGAGAGTTTGCTTTTTTTTTACTCACGATGGATCAATGCACCTGAATCGACCAAATCTGAGAGATCTGGAGCTCGATTTCTTTTTGAAGAGGGAAAAACTGTTCAAGACAACTGACTGAGCTGCTTCTCACTGTTAGATATTAATGCCTCGTTTTTGCAGCAACCTAGCTTTACCATAACCAGGCTTCTATCCCCCAGCTTCACTTTCTCTCTGAAGCTCCACTTCTGCCGGGGCCTTGATCAGAATCCGTTATTGAAAGGGGAGAGCTGTAATGATTCAAACCAGCAAAAGGAGTCAAATCCACTTTCGATTTGTTTGTTGCTTTGTTTTGATCTGCCTGCTGCTTTGAAGCGCATGCTCCCATGTTTGGGTTGCAGGTACTGGACCTGTGCTGACCAAGCAGCTTGTTCAACTTCCTCTATCTCTCTTTCCAGATGGGTTCACGCCACTGATGATTGCATCCTGCAGCGGGGGAGGTTTAGAAACAGGCAACAGTGAGGAAGAAGAGGATGCTTCAGCCAATGTGATAAATGACTTTATCTACCAGGGCGCTAACCTTCACAACCAGACGGACCGCACAGGTGAAACAGCTCTGCATCTCGCTGCTCGCTACGCGCGTTCCGACGCCGCCAAGCGCCTTCTGGAAGCCAGTGCTGATGCCAACATTCAGGACAACATGGGAAGGACGCCTCTCCATGCTGCGGTGGCAGCTGATGCCCAGGGGGTGTTCCAGGTAGGTGTTAGTCTTGTGGAACTGTGATATAATGTTAATACTGAAAGTTGTTTTCTTTTAAAATACCAAACATTAGCTGCCTATAGCTTCTCAATTATAAGTAGTTGATGCTTTTTATTTTTATCCATCTCTTAGATGAGATTAGGTCAGATATGGAGAAGACAGATAACATTAATCAATCATTTATAACAATGCCAAATGTTGAATTGACCCAATATATTACTGTAGCGTGTACATATGTCAGTGATCTAGTGGCGTTATAGTAAAAAAAACCTTTTGTTATATCTGTAGATTCTGATAAGGAATCGTGCCACGGACTTGGATGCCCGCATGCATGACGGTACGACTCCCCTGATTTTAGCGGCCAGGCTGGCAGTGGAAGGCATGGTTGAAGAGCTCATTAACTGTCATGCCGATGTCAATGCAGCTGATGATTTTGGTATGGAGCCATTTTTTAAAGGTGTATTTATAAATATCGCTACAGCTGGTGGTTGGAGGTTTTCAAACGAGCTATTTTTGGTTCTCCAGGTAAATCTGCTCTGCACTGGGCTGCGGCAGTAAACAACGTGGAGGCTGCAGTTGTGCTTCTCAAGAACGGGGCAAACAAGGACATGCAAAACAACAAGGTAAAAACCTTTCTTTTTTCTGTCTCTCCTCTAAGTGGTGTGGAAAGAAATTGCAGAACATCTTTCATTGTTCAGCTGTAAAGTACGTAATGTGTTCTTTTCCCTTTGGCTGCATCAGGAGGAAACCCCTCTATTCTTGGCTGCTCGGGAAGGAAGCTACGAGACTGCCAAGGTCTTGTTGGACCACTTTGCAAACAGAGAGATAACTGACCACATGGAGCGACTGCCTAGAGACATCGCACAGGAGAGAATGCATCACGACATTGTACGGCTAATGGATGAGTACAACTTGGTACAGAGCCCTCACATGCACGCAGGATCGCTCGGCACCACGTTGTCACCCCCTCTTTGCTCCCCCAACGGCTACCTAGGTGGCATAAAGCAACACCCACCTCAAGGTCAAGGCCAGGGGAAAAAAGCACGGAAGCCCAGCATCAAAGGCATTGCCTGCAAAGATGGCAAAGATATGAAGGTGAAGAAAAAGAATTCACAGGATGGGAAGTCTGGGAACCTCCTGGACAGCTCAGCTGTTCTGTCACCGGTGGATTCACTGGAGTCTCCACACGGCTATGTCTCTGATGTTGCCTCCCCACCCATGATGACCTCACCCTTCCAGCAGTCACCATCTGTTTCCTTGAACCATCTGCAGGGTATGTCTGACCCACACCTCACTGTAAACCACATGGTGATGCCAAACAAGCAGGAACTCGCTCGAATGCAGTTCGACCCTCTGCCGCCGCGCCTCACCCACATGCCCGTGTCTAACTCCAGTGGCCAAGGTGCCATGAACGGCCACTGTGATTGGTTATCCAGGATGCACCCTAACATGAGCCAGCCCAGCCAGTTCAACCCCCTGAGAGGAGCTCTGAGTGGTCAGGGAGGTTTGCACCAGGCAGGGCAGCACGCCTTGATGACCTCCCTCCGTAATGGCCACCCCACCACCAGCCTGTCTCAGATAATGAACTATCAGGGGCTTCAGAGCTCCAGACTGGGTCCGCAGTCCCACATCAGTCCGCAGCAGATGCAACAGATGCAGAATCTACAACAGCTTCAGCAGCAACAGAATGTTCAACTGCAGCACCAGAACTCAAATACGACCAACGGCCAGAGCTTCATCGGAGGGGAGCTTAGTTCCCCAGAGATCCAGCAGGGAACGGCCAACCCCAGCATTCCCATCCACACCATCCTCCCACAGGAGACGCAGATTATGACTTCTACCCTCAGTCAGTCAATGGCCAGCACACAGTTCCTCACCCCACCCTCCCAGCACAGCTATTCCGGTCCCATAGACAACACTCCAAACCATCAGGTCCAAGTGGCTGATCATCCTTTTCTAACACCTTCCCCCGGTTCTCCAGATCAGTGGTCAAGCTCTTCTCCTCATTCCAACATGTCCGACTGGTCAGAGGGCATTTCGAGTCCACCGACAAGCATGCAGTCTCAGATGGGACCTATACCAGAACAGTTCAAATAAAATTCTCCAGATGAGCTGCTGTGTAAATAGGCACTGTGGGGGGAAACTAGAGTAAGAGCAAAGCTGTAAACATAGATGAATAGGACTTTTTATACACTTTTATACTAACAGAAACTCCCATTTTCCATTCATTCATTTTATTTATTAATGCCTTATTTATATGCATTGCCTCGCTGGATCCCTTTTTGTTTTGGTGAAGTTCTTTAGACATTCTATATTCTTTTAGCATTTATTTACTGCAACCACAGTATGTCTCAGCATCCACACTGGGTATTTATTTCTTCAGGACATTTAGCATTTTATATGATTTCTCAATCTTTGTTCATATTTTTTGTATAATCTTGTTAATAATCAAAGTTATGATCAAGGGGCATTCTGTAGCATTTTCTTTTAAGTTTCAGTGTAATTTCAACCTATTCTAAGTGTAATAATTAGCCTTTCCATCGGTTGAAAGGCAGGTTGTGAATGTTAACAGGATTTGTCTTGTATTTCACGCACATGTCCTGTTTTCTACTATCATGGAATTCTTAGTTGCAGTCTAGACTTGATGTTATCTTGAGTCAATGAAACAACATAATGTTGTGCCTCTAGATTTATTTGCCTTCTTAGTTAGAAAGATGGTGAAAAATGTGATAAATTGTACAGTACACAGCCATCTTGGAGATTGGCAGTTAACGCGGGCTTAAGAAAAGTTCTGTGGTGTTGGATACTTGGCCTGTTGGCCGCAATGTTTGTTGAGAGGGAAAAAGGAAACTTCCATTTGCCCTCTCCATCCTTTTTAGTTTGAGCCTATGGCTGTGTTCTTCTGCTTTGTAAATATGTTACGTATTTCCCTTGGAAGCAAGATTTTGTTTAAGAAATCTGATGTCTTAAGCATGCAGTTTTGATAGGTCTCTTACCAATTTACAGCCTCTAAAATGTCCGAACAGAAAATATATTTTTCATTGTACACTGCATTGTGCATAAACAGATTTGAATTATATTCACATAGACAGAATATATTCTTAGGAAAAAAAGTTCTCTCAAAAAGAAAAAACTAACATTGAGGTTTTATAAAATCATATTTATTTACTGTTCTATAATGCACAAAAATCAGCTACATTTTGCAGAATTCTAAAATGTTTTCTTAAATTTTGAAAAATGATCAGTTGTGACAACTTAAATATTTTGTGAGACCCTCATATTGGCTGTAGTTAAATCCTCATATCAGCAATATGGTTCTTTTTTATTATGAAGTTATAATTTGCAAGAAATGTCTCCTGTTTTCATTTTCAATCTGTATAAATGTTTCTTGTGATAATAAAGGACATTTTTGTGTCGTGATATCTTGAAAACTGTCTTCTGTTAGGGTCAGGTGGCTGTTTTCTTCCATGAACTGGGTTTAATAAGAGCAGATGCTGTACAGTGTAAGTTTGTCTCACTGTAGAGCTAATTATCACGATTTTAGCCTCACAGTAACAGAGTAACACCGCCCTCTTGTGTTTACTAGGTGACACTGCCATCTAAATAGATTTTGTTTGTGTTTTTTATTCATTATGCTATTATAATGTATTCCAGATCAAACTCCGATGATTCAATAATATAGCTGTGTAATAATATATGCTTTTTGGAAAATATTGTTACAAATAAACATAGTTGATTGGTTAATTGTAGTTACGTTATTTGTATATGTATCCATTTGTGTTGGAGAACAGTTAAACAAAAACGAAACAGTAAGTTCCTACTGGAAGAGAATATGTTAGTAAAAAATTATAGGAGGTATATTGCCATTTCAGTACATTGAGTTTTTAAAACTATAACAAGCTTTATCCAGTCTGGCTGAGTACAACTTGACGATCGCCGTGTGGCTTTAAAAACTACAACTCCCGCGATGCCTTCACACCGACACCCGTGAAGTTCAAAGTTCAAACCTTACAGTAAAAATAGGGTTCTTGCTGGTTGGACGCCTGTGTTCGTCTCGAACAACAAACAGCACGGTTGTCACAGAGATACCCTTTTGTAACCAGACCGAAAAGCGGCAGGGGAAACCGAAAATGGTTCTCAGCTAATCGACGGTTGCTCTGGCCCGATTGTCGGATTTACAGAAAGACGGCTATCGTTAGCCTGCTAGCCTGCCTTGAAGCACATAGCAACTGCTGCTTTCAGACGTCACTGGACTGGTACTCTTTACCCTGAAGGCTGCAGTCATGTTCGTCCAGGAGGAGAAGATCTTTGCCGGCAAAGTGTTGAAAATCCACATCTGCACCATGGACGGAACAGAGTGGTTGGAGGAGGTGACGGAAGACACCACTATTGAGAAACTGAAGGAGAAGTGCTTGAAACAAGTAGGCTGTGGATGGAGTCTCCCTTGTTGCCTTTTTTTTATCCTGACACTTCTGTCTGGGATGTTTACAGGCTGGTGTGTCTTCTCTACACCGCCAGTGTCAGTGTCGCTGGCTTTTATTTATAGCTGCTGGGAAGTCCTTGCTATTTATAATTTAGTAGACTGGCTGCCTCTGCCAGGCTATGTACCAGCCCAAGTGAGTCTTTTCTGTTCGCTGCAGCTAGTCCTGAAGAAATCCTACTTTACTGGCAGACTATGTTGCTCTTCATTCCAGCAGCATATCAAAATCACTACTATACTTCTTGGTTTTATTTCCAAACACAATGCGTCCGCTTTTCTGGTAGATATTGATGGAAAGAATACACTTATATATGTTTGTGTCAAGATAGAATTTCATCATATAAACTTGTGTTTTCCAGACATTTTCTTCACCTTATTGAATGTATCAATGTGGTGAGCATTGAATATTATCGGGATATAAATTCTGATGTGTGTTGGTTTTTTGCTTGTCCTTTAGTGTTTGCATGGACAGCTAGAAGACCCGAAAACACTTACCCACCATAAACTCATACATGCTGCTACAGAACGCGTCCTTTCTGATACCAAATCTGTAGCTGATGAAAATCTCAAGGAAAAAGGCAAGTATCACCCTGTCTTGGTCCTTTGGAATGATTCTGATCTGTCGCCATTTAAATCACCTTTTTTTGTGTATTACAGATGTTTTGCTGCTCATAAAGAAAAGACCACCGCCGACCCTTCCAAAGATGGGAGACGTTAGTTCAGAGGAAAAAGTGCGCTTCATCAATTGATTTGAAATATAGAACTAAGCTTTGAGTCATCATGGTTTTATCTTACTATTTTAGCTTGAAATAATTTCTTACATTTTAGCCAGATCTTAATAATTTGTTATTTATGTTTATTTTCATAGAAGAAACAAGATAATAAGGCTCCCGACAAGGATGCAATTTTAAAAGCCACTGCCAGCCTCACCACACGCCACACGGACCGCACTGTTACCCAGCATAACATCAGAGATGTAAGACTCTAACTAAAGTTACATAAATCTAAATTTATTGAAAAAAATATAATGTTCTGTAGCCTTTGTTAAAAGCAAATGCACTTGTGTTTTTGTCCTAGTTTCAGACAGAACTACGCAAAATCCTGGTTTCTCTCATTGAAGTTGCACAGAAACTTCTTGCCTTGAACCCTGATGCTGTCGAACTCTTCAAAAAGGCCAATGGTACGGCATCGAACTCTTTAAATCTAGTCTGTATTAATTATTTGACTGTCTGAAAGGTTCATTTATCGGCTAAATCAAATATTTATGAAAATGGTTTATGTGCACGTGTAGTTGTTGTGTAGTTGTTGGTAAGAGAAGATTCAGTAAACATCAAGTAATCCAAGTAAACATCGATGCTCTAAGCTGGTCTTTGTGCTACTTGTAGCAATGTTGGATGAAGATGAAGAGGATCGGGTAGATGAAACAGCCCTCCAGCAGCTTACTGAAATGGGTTTTCCTGAGAGCAGAGCGATCAAAGCTCTCAGACTGAACCAGTATGTTTAATGATTAACTATATTCTGAAATTGTCCAATATCAGAA
This sequence comes from Takifugu flavidus, assembly GCF_003711565.1. Classification (NCBI taxonomy): domain Eukaryota; kingdom Metazoa; phylum Chordata; class Actinopteri; order Tetraodontiformes; family Tetraodontidae; genus Takifugu; species Takifugu flavidus. Next base: position 4,765,035 of record NC_079524.1, on the reverse strand, counting down.
GAGCCCCAGATACGTTTGTTGTATACAAATACCTCTAATATGCATGGCTTTCACTCTTGGTTGCTTTTCTGGTCTTCATTTTCCTTCCTTTCTTCAGTATGTCCGTGACCCAGGCAATGGAGTGGCTTATTGAACACGTGGACGATCCCTCTGTAGACGCACCAATTCCTGGCCACGACTCTTCTGGGGCAGCAGGAGCAGCTGCTGCTGCCACAGCGGGCCCCTCCACATCAGCCTCAGCTTCTGGCCCCAAGGTTTTACGCAGCCTGTCCAGTCAGTCGAGCACAGAGGAGAGCAGCCGACAAGATGAGCTCACAGAGATCTTCAAGAGGATCCGTAGAAAACGGGAGTTCAGGCCAGACTCAAGAGTGTGTGGCGTCACCCAGTTGGAAGTTACCATTGCCTGCTTTTCCATACAGTTCTAATGTTGTTTGTCTCTGCAGGCTGTCATTGCATTGATGGAGATGGGGTTTGATGAAAAGGAGGTGGTTGATGCTCTAAGGGTGAATAATAACCAACAAGATGCTGCGGTAAGTGTCCTTGCTGTAAAAAAAAAAAAACACAAAAAAACCCAAAACACATTACAGTTACTATTTTAACTGGTTACAATATGCTTAATCACTGTTTGTAAAGATTTTTATGGACTAGAATTAACTGCAGCAGTTTGGAATGTACAAGCCAGCTGATCCAGTGACCTAAATCCTGTTTAAATTTAAAATGCAACGGGGTGTTGTTTTCTCTGCAGTGTGAGTGGCTGCTGGGAGACAGAAAACCTTCTCCAGAAGACATGGACAAAGGCATCGACACTGACAGCCCACTGTTCCAGGCCATTCTGGAGAATCCCGTGGTCCAGTTGGGTCTGACCAATCCAAAGACTCTGCTAGGTACAAGCAGATTTGTTCAGAAACGCCAGCTTGAGACGTCACCAAGAATTACACATGTTGAATTTGCTTCTCACGTGTGTGTGTGTGTGGTTGTGTGTGTAGCATTTGAAGACATGTTGGAGAATCCTCTAAACAGCACCCAGTGGATGAACGACCCAGAGACTGGTCCTGTCATGCTTCAAATATCCAGAATCTTCCAGACCCTCAATCGCACATAGACCCTCTGGTGACAACCCCCCCACCCCAAACTTGTGTGACTGTGGCAGCTTGTACACATGTAGGATGATATTGGGGGCTCGAGTGTGTGTGTGTGTGTGTGTGTGTGTGTGTGTGTGTGTGTGTGTGTGTGTGTGTGTGTGTGTGTGTGTGTGTGTGTGTGCGCGCTCGCGTGTGTGTGTGTGTGACAAAAGTATTGTTTTGTCCTTGTAAAGACAAAAATGGAGTCAAAGTATGTATTGAAATGAAAGATGTTCTACAAATAGCTATTATTAACAGTACAGTAAATACGCTTATACAAAAAATGTAAACGTGACAGTAATAATACAAGAGGAAATGTTTTTACATTTTAATGAGATAAATTTATATTAATGAAGGTCTGGGT